>NC_048305.1:1677116-1891121 GCF_013100865.1 Trachemys scripta elegans | reverse complement strand
TTGGGAGTGGCTCGCTCACTACAGAAGCAGCTTTTCCTCTCCTGGAATTGACACCTCCTCATCTATTATTGGGAGTGGACTACATCCACCCTGATTGAATTGGCCTTGTCAACACTGGTTCGCCACTTGTGAAGTAACTCCGTAGCTTTCACTCTATGCATCCGAAGAAGTGAGGTTTTTACTCACGAAAGCTTATGCCCAAATAAATCTGTTAGTCTTTAAGGTGCCACCAGACTCTTTGTTGTTGTTATGATGTAATTGCATTGTCTGGGCAAGTGTTTTGGCTTTGTTTTCACACACCTAATTTGATAATGGCACAATAAAACATGCCCTGGAGTGTGGTGTATTGCAGGTATTACACATCTGTAATGGTGTGAATGAGGAGGGAAGGCTAATGCTTACATTTAACTGTCAAGATTAGAAATATTTGTATATGTAGTTGTTCTTCCGTAATTACAGGCGTAGCGCTCACACTGTGGACAGTCTCCTTGCTTAATAGGCCCTTAGTGCAGTTGAGATTTGCAATGACTAGGATTGTGATGCTGCTTTACTAGAGTTGGGTGCTACTAGCATAGACTAGGCTGGGTGTGCATTGAATGAACACACTAAAGAATAGAATACTGCTAAATTCAATATAGATGTAACTACAAGCCCCGGTTTTAGCTCTGCACTTTATCCCTCAGTTTTAAAACTTGGTCATAACTGCTGCAGTTCATACAAAATGAACAACTTTAAACAAACAACCTATCTAATACTGCTGCCTTTAAAATACTGTAAGCATATAGTATAAATCTACTTGCCCTCCAATTAAATGCTGTTCTCCATTCTGAGTTTTTTTTTTTTTTAATATGACCATCTCTTTTTCCCCTTCCCTTCTTGCAGATATTGCTGGCAGTAATACTGAACATATGCTTCAAGAATGTCTCTCTCTATTATAATAAAATGGGGTGGACAGGAATATTCTATAACCTCATTATCCGAAGATGATACAGTGTTAGATCTTAAACAATCTCTCAAAGGCCTTACAGGAGTGCTACCAGAGCGCCAAAAGCTGCTTGGACTTAAAATGAAAGGTAATTCTTCACATTAGTTATTGGTGGAGCTGCCTAACTCATCAGAGGAAGAACCTGCTTTTATGTGTCCATGCTGTGTACACCAGTGGAGCTCTCTCCTCCCCACGCTAATGGCTATGGATTTTGGATGGGTGTGTTCGCAGGGATGTCACACATCACTGGATGTTGCTTAGCATTGGTACATCATGCCTGTTTTTAAATTACTGATATGAAATTTCTGCAAATTAAAGTTTAAAAAAAAAAAAAAGTAAACTGCAAGTACGACAGGGATTTTATGCATAGTACCTGGGTAATGAAGCCCCTGTCTTGATTGGAGATTCAAAGCGCTGTTGTAATACAAGTAATTTTTTATTTCAGTTTGGCATTACTCTGTATTAATACAAGTTCATAATAGTTTATCCTTGAACATGTTAGTGGCATAGGGAAATTGAGGCTCCAATGGTATGGTATTTAGTATGGCTCTGTCATCTTAGACCAAATGAAACCCCTCGACTTCAGTGCAAAAACAATGATCTGCTTGTATTGTAGGCAAACCTGCAGACAATGATGTTAAGCTCGGAGCTCTCAAACTGAAACCAAATACTAAAATCATGATGATGGGAACTCGTGAAGAGAGTTTGGTAAACATTTTCTTTTTGCCCATTTGCTTCTATAAAATTATAAACTGCACTTTGTCATGTTTCCTAATGATGACTGAAATTCTAGTGTTCCAGAGACAAGTTAGTGTAAGAATAATGGCACCATACCAACTTTGCTACTCCTGCCTTGTATGTAAAATGAACTTGCCTGTAGAACTGTAATAGATTTGCATGTTCTAATTGCTGTAGTGATCAGTCTTAAGTATAAGCTCTTATGTGCTTCTAGTGTCTCTCAAAAGTTTCACTAATTGTGCCACTTTTAAAATGAAAAGCGTATAGATTAAGCAGTTTTATCTTTTTCCTGTAATGTGTTGTAACAAAATCCTGAGATCCAGTGTGTTTATTTTAATGCTGCTGTATTTTTTTCATCCCTCTAGGAGGATGTCCTTGGACCACCCCCTGACAATGATGATGTAGTCAATGACTTTGATATTGAAGAAGAAGTTGTTGAAGTAGAAAATAGGTGTGTTATAGCCATTTTAAGAAAAGATTGCAGTGTTGCTGAATGTTCAGTCCTCACGTGTTAACTATAACTGTTTGTACTGTTGTATTAGGGAAGAGAACCTACTAAAAATTTCCCGGAGAGTCAAAGAGTACAAAGTGGAAATTCTGAATCCTCCTAGGGAAGGGAAAAAGCTGTTGGTATTAGATGTTGATTACACACTGTTTGGTAAGTTATAGAACTTTTTTTTTTAATAAATTAGTCTGTTCACTAATTACCATGTTAGCTTTTGATAGGTATTTTTCCCCTTACAAGTCACATTTAATAACTTCCGCTTCTACCACCATACTTCTGCCTTGTACTCTGTTTTTTTGACTTGCATTGCTACTATTTTTAAAATTGTGCTTTATCAACATTGAATACTGTTGACTTAAGGCCACAATACATAAACTTGCTACATAGGGATGCAGAGAGAAGGTGTGTTTGTTTTTTGTTTTTTTTTAGTTTATACTTTCATCCTAATAATTTTCCTTTCATATGCTGTCCAAGGCATCGAGGTGGCAGTGAAGGGAAAAACACTTATTTTAAATATGATAAAGTCAACCTGTAGGTGATAAGGTTTCTCTTTTTGGGAAGAGGAGTTTAGTTCAGTGTTGATTCTCATGGAGTTTTGAAACACCCATCCATAATACATTGCATATGAAAACTACCAAAATGGTTTCTCTGAGAGATCAGCATTTTCTTATGACCTCACACTGGGATATGGGGACATTATGGAGTTTGACTCTAAACCTTACCAATTATTTCTCTCTCCTTACCCCCAACCCCCTAACAATTGTGTGTGCGCATGTGTGTGATATGTTCGTAATCTGGGATCAGAATTCAAGTCATTAGTACGAGCATGAGTTAAAGGTGGTGTTTCAAGGAGAGTTTCACAGGAAGCCATTTTCTAATGAAGGCAGACTATTATGCTTATGTGTTTGACAGAATAAATAAGGCACATACATGATCACAAATATTGCCTTTTGAAATAAGGGAGGAAAAATGGTCTTATGGTTAACTGGACTCTGTCTGGGGGAACCTATGTTAAATTTTTGGCTCTGCCACAGGCTTGGGCAAGCTAGAGTCTCTCTGCTTTAGTTCCCAGGGTGGGGATACAACTTCCCTGTATAATAGGGTTTAGAAGAATATATTCATTGTTTTTGAAGTGTTGGGTGCTTCATTGATGGGGGCCCATACAGGAATCAGATTTAACAAAAAAATATGCTAAACTAATAATAAATTGTTTGTTTTCCTCTCAGACCATAGGTCATGTGCAGAAACTGGGGTAGAGTTAATGAGGCCATACCTTCATGAATTCCTGACATCGGCATATGAAGATTATGATATTGTAATTTGGTGTAAGTTATTTTCTTTACAAAATGAAAATCTTGTAAATTGTTTGGCAGGTAGGATGCTGCAATAGAGATGCTAAATATACTTGCAGCTTTTGCTGTTTATTGTAAAACCTGATGCAATACCTTAATTTTGGCTGTATCGTATTTAATCCCTGAGTGAGTAGTCGGTTCATGCTCAGTAGTGATTAGCTCTATTTTTAGAAAGATGGTAGATCTCATGTAGCTAAGCACAGTATACTGCCCATGCAAATAAGTGAATGTGGTGAAGAAATGAACAGGGTATAAAATTAGATTGAATATTAATTTGGACAGATTAACAAGTAATTGAAGAGATTAAGCTGTATGTTAAACATCCATACGCTGCTTGGTGATGTGCATATATCCCAAACCAGACAATCGATAGAGTATCCATGAGCAGAGTGGGGCAGGAAACAAGCAAAACTCTGTCACCATTATTACGGGGCGGTCACTCATCTGCCTGAACTCGCCAGTTGGTTTCCTGTCTTCTAGCAGGTTGAGGGTTGTCTCTAGCTGAGCTACAGTCTAATTTTTTTATCTAGCTTTAATCATGTTACAGCAAAAGGGTTAGTTTAGTGTGAATAGTCTGTCTGCCTTTTAAAGTGTATGCAGTATTCGATCTAGTCTGTTACATTTTTCAAGCTAAAAGGAATTAGTTTCAACTAAATATTTTACATAGGAAACAAACTTTAGGACAGTGATGGAGAGAAAATGTAATGATAGTTTAGCTTGTACCAACCAGGCAAGTCTGATAGCTTAAGAGAACTGAAACTTTACCTTTCGCTGGTTCATCTTGATAAAGAGTTCTTTTCCCTCCTCCCCTTGTTCTAGCTGCTACTAATATGAAGTGGATTGAAGCTAAAATGAAAGTAAGTTATGTTTGGAAATGTCATTTGTTTCTATTATGTTGTCAGTATTTGGTAGCTATGAGTTCGTAACCTTTAATCAGACTGTGTTCAGCAGCTTATATAGCAATACTAGCAGTTAGGGAATGTGGGCTGGGAGATCAAAAGCTGTTTGGGTTTTCTAAAAGTTCATAGTGTTTTTAAAACTGTCTCCCTCACAAAACTGAGAATAATCCTCATTTTAAAATTCCATATAAACTTTCACTGCAGTGTTAAATTTGCACAGATAAAATATAAAACAGGAGGTGCTAGAGATTAGATTGGTCATGCAGATTTTGCCCTGTCATTGGTAGATATAATCTGTAATTATATCATCACATACTATTTCATAAATGTAATGCAGTTTTTAAAAGTGTCCATAGATACACGCCTAGCATCCTAGAGATCCGCAGGAGGAAAGCCCCTCTCATTTTTTCCTTGCTCCTTCCCCAACAATGGAGCTCTGCTCTCTCCTGTGCTTCTTACAAAGTCCACAGGAGCCCTTTCAGATCCAGTTCTTTACTGATTTAAGCACAACAGGCAATTAGCTAGTGACTGCACAGCTGACTTAGCCGTGAACATATTTGCTGCTAGCTTTAGCTATCCGCTTAGTGAGTTTAGGAAAAATTGCTGCATGCTTGGTTTGTAATTTTCAAAACTCAGTCAAATCAAAACCAGTTTCAATTCCAAAATTGTGCCTTTTGTACTTCTGCTCTTTTGGCTTTGTGGCTGCCATTTTTTCAGTATTTTTAATTGGAAAAAGTATATTTTCCACTTTTTGCTTATGCTCAGAATAGTCATGGTCTTTTTATAAATCAGCCTTAGGTAGAGATCAGTGATAGAGAACTTCAGTCAAAACTATGAAAGCTTTGAATTATGAATGAATGAAATTGGGGTGAGAATGGTAAACATTACACATCCTTAACTATGGTCAGATGCACCCCACTCTGATAAATAGGTCTGTCAGACTTTCCTGCTCTTATTTTCTTTTATTGGCCAGCATTTATTGCGAAGGAAACGTCAGAGAGCTTAAATTTCATTTCACTGGTACTAAAACATGGTTTCAAACCAATGTGGGAATATGATTAAGTATCTTTGTAAAAGGGTTGCTTACCACTCATATGTGAGGTGCAGCTGCTGCCTCAGTTTCCCCTCTCTGGTTAGCACTCTGGATAAAAAACAATAATCCTGTCGTAGGTAAAGGAAAGTCCAATGAAATAAGATATATCTAGAAAACGAATCATTCACCTTCCTTTGGCCACAGCTCACTCCCTAGATACATGCAACAATCGCATCTTGATTGCAAGGATATAACTAGACTACCTCTAGTCTAGATGGCACTTCAGCGCTCCAGGGGAGCCTGTGTGATCTCTCTCTACCATAGGCTGCAGGTAGTTCTGGATAGCAACGCAGCCATTTGCTCCAAACTCAGCTGTATCTGCTTCACACTCTGGCCTTCCTGGTTTCCTTCTCTGCTGGGAGCCCCACTGTGATCCAGTCTTGGTCACTTGATTCCCACCAATAGCAGCTTGCTGCTTCTCTCTCTCTCTAAACTGAGCAGAAGACATCTCTTGTATTGTTGTCCCCTTTCATAGCTTCAAGCTTATGTTGCTTCTAGCCTACAGTTTGCATCCTCCATTTGGGAACAACAATCCCCAAAATACCTGGCCTTAAAGGGCTGAAACAGAAAAAAGTTCTGGAGCTGTCCTTAAAGGGTCACCACACCCTGTTATGGTTCTCAGAGGTAACGTCTGCAGCAACAAAAGTGAGGCAGAATAACTCTGTTTAATTTTATTCTTACCACGCACATATAAATGGAATTCAGATGCTGTTTAGCATTTTGCTGTGGTATAACACTGACACTGATCTTTGTAGAGAGCACTTTTCATCTGTAAGAAGATTCACTTTGTACATAACAGCAAGGCATTCAGGTGTGGCTAGATGTCTGAAAAAAAGCTGTTGCAGTGGATGGTTTGTGCTTAGTTGGTGCATGACTCTGAATTTTAATTCTGGTATGTGCAACAGAGTAATATATAAAAACTTGCACATTATAGCAAAGTTTAGTGTTACATGATAGTTTTCAGAAAGGATTTGAAATAGAATGATGCAGTGTCCTTTACTCAAAGATTCATTTCTATAAATGAGCTGTTGTCTGTGCTCCCATTGTTTCAGGAGTGGCCAGGTCTATAAAAGGTGAGCCACATCTGTTGCAAGGCTGATGTTTTCATTAGGCACTTACCCTTCTATTGTCCCACACGTTGACTACTATCATTTTTGCTTGGTCTTTGGGCCTGGCTATAATGTGGAACAGGAGCAAATAGAAGAAAGGAAAACACGCTATTTGTTACACACTTAGCTTTAGAGACTGAGCAGGGGTCTACATCAGTTAGACACTTTGGAGGATGTTGCTCCCTCTTCTCTTCTTGCTTGTTGTGGATACAGGGATGATACTGAGGTGGGTCAGAAGCTCTCTGTATCTTGCCTCTTCACTGAACTCTAATTTTATACTGATGTCAATTATTTATTAAGTTGGACCCTAGGAATTGCAAAACTACACTCACACCAGTTTTTTCTGTTAATAGAATTCTGTACTTTATTCTCGTTTGGATAGGAGAGCAGACATCTATTTTTAGCATGTCTCGGTTCATCCTCAACAGCTGACCCCCTCACAAATATAATGTATTACAAACAAAGTTTTTAACTTATAGCAGTAAAACTGTCTGTCTGGAATTTCAATTCTGAATCTCTGTTACCCAGGAGCTGGGAGTGAGTACAAATGCAAACTACAAGATAACCTTCATGTTGGACAGTGCTGCCATGATAACGGTGCACACTCCAAGGAGAGGACTAATAGATGTAAGAATCATGTGTATTTCCTAGATTAATGGTTTTCCTCCTTTTTAAACAGTAACATTTTCTTTAAAAGAAAACTAATGATCGGAACCCCCTTATATATTTTTGATTTAAGTTTGTGTTGGGACTTCACATAAGAAAACCCTAAAAACCAACTGAAGTTCAGGAAGGGGGACTGGGAAGAACAATCTTGCTGTAGCATTTTGAATTTACAGTGGTTCTTTGGTTATAATGTGGCTGTCAAGCAAAATTAATAAACAGGGCTATTGGGAGAACATTCATTTGTGTCACAAGACTACTTTTCTTAGTAGTGGCTATATTGAATCTGCTGAAATTACCAATATACATTCAATGAATAATTTTGAAGTACTATATTGAAGACAGTAGACCGCACGCACTTGCTAATTCTTCAGCAAAAGGATAAAAGTGAAAAGTACAGTAAAGTTGCAATGCTGATGGTATGATTTCCACATCTCTTGTAATCTTTACATCACGTGTTTTACCTCAGGTAACTCTTACACACTTATATTTGCAGGTGAAACCTCTTGGTGTTATATGGGGCAAATTTTCAGAGTTTTACAACAAGAAAAATACTATCATGTTTGATGATATTGGACGAAACTTTCTAATGAACCCACAAAATGGACTAAAGGTAACTTTCAATGAAATTATTAGCAAAGCAGCAACAAATGAAAGTAAATAATTGACTTATAGCTGCTTTCTGTATTTCTTTGCTGTTTTTAAACTACTGTGAGATGTTGATCAACAAAACACAATGCATATTTGATAGTTTAAAAACAAGAACAACTATTTGGACTAGATAGTTGCTTTTTAGTAGTAAGGGAGATGTACTGAATATGGTATTTCGATTCACTGTTAAAGTAGAAACATTTAGACTACTGAAATGAGGTAGGAGGAGTAAAATTATTATATCATTTGTGTATATGTATTATACATTTACATTGTAGTAGTGCCTAAAGACCACAATCAGATTGGGTCCCGCTGTGCTCGGTGCAGTACAAACGTAGGATAAATGACAATCTCGGAAGTGTGCTTAATGGTCAGAAAATAACTCCATTAAATATCTTGTTACTGTACTTTATCAGTAGTATGCCAATATAAAAAAGGTCCTGCTCCTATGAAATCATACAGAACAAAATTGCCAACTAATTTCTGTTTCCAGACTCCTCCTCGTTGATGTTGATTTACTGAATAGTACGTTGAATTGAACATTCAGTCAGACTAGAGGGAGACGTGATGAAGTGCGAGACTGACAGAACCGTATCATTACTTGTTAACGGGGGTACAGCACAATTGTGTTACCGCCCAGATTATATTGACAACAAGATAAATTGGAAGGATATTGGAGGAGAGGGAATCAAGATCAGATTTTCAACCTAAGGCAAAATTATTTTATCAGCCACTCCACTTGGGCTTCACTGATTGTCCAAAAGCTTATGATACAAGTGGATAGCGTGATATGGAATGAGTTTCACAGCTCCTTTAAACGGTCACAGTCAACTCAAAATCATTTACGTTTTTTGAACCCTCTATTGTTACAAGCAACACCAGAGATTACTGTGACAAAGGGTTACACAAAATTTCCTTTTCAGTTTTATTTTGTGCATTTAATGGCACTTTGTGTACAGTCATTTTTACTTTGTTCCTCCTTTCCCCCTCCCGTCCCCCCTTTTTGGTGGTGTGTGTTGGGAGTGTCTTTTGCAGAATAATAGGGAGAGAAAAATGATAGGGAAACGTAATTGTAATGCCTCAAACTAGCAGGGGAATTTGGGGCAGATGCAATATCTGAAGGTTCAGTAACTTTGACAGTAACTCCTCACTTAAAGTCGTCCCGGTTAACGTTGTTTCGATGTTAGTTGCTGATCAATTAGGGAACATGCTTGTTTAAAGTCGTTTGGCAGCCGCCTGTTTCTTCCACTGCTTGCAGGAAGAGCAGCCCATTGCAGCTAGCTGGTGGGTGGTTGGAACCAGGGTGGATCAGCAGCCCCCCCCCCATCAGCTCCCCGCTCCCTTAAGTTCCCTGTGCAGCAGCTGCCTGCAGTTCAGCTGTCCCTCCCCCGACTGCCATGTGCTGCTCCCGCCCTCTGCCTTGGAGCTGCTCCCAGAGACTCCTGCTTGCTGTACGGGGCTAATGTCAGAGTGTCTCCCCCTCCCCCCTGCTCCTGCACCCCGCTTACCCCATCTTCCATAGAGCGGAGGGTGGGGGGACACACTAGGGAGGGAGCTTCTAGGCAGTAGCTGGTCTCAGGAGGTCTCAGCAAGCTGATTTAATTAACAGGACAGTGTACTTAAGACTGGGGTCAGCTACTTAAAGGGTAAATGCACATGTTTTCTTTCACACACAGGGTGTGTGTCTGTCTGCCCCCCCCTCCTTCCTGCTGCCTGGTAGAGTGAGAGAGTTAACCCTTGAGGGCTCGGTCAATTGCTAGTTCATTTAGCAGTGAGGCATTCCCTGGAAAATATCCCACCCTCTAACTCCTCCACCTCAACCAAGCTTCACAATCATCATCACTGTGTACCAGTATTAAATTGTTTGTTTAAAACTTATACTATGCGTGTGTGTGTGTGTGTGTGTGTGTGTGTTTATATATATATATAGTCTTTTGTCTGGTGAAAAAAATTTCCCTGGAACCTAACCCCCCCATTTACATTAATTCTTATGGGGAAATTGGATTCGCTTAACATCGTTTCGCTTAAAATTGCATTTTTCAGGAACAGAACTACACCATTAAGTGAGGTGTTCCTGTATTTGACTGTGTCCCTTTAACTAACGCAGAAGTCAGATAACCCATACTAGGCATGTTCAAGCTAGACTAGCAGCAGATTGATCTGGGACTGGAAAATACCTTAAGTTCTTGCTATAATTTTGTAACCTCTGAGTTGAGATTGCAACAGGGACAGACTGAGAACAGGGCAGTAACAGTAGTGTTCTGTTATGGATAGTTAAGAGATTTCCTATCTCTGAGGTAGAACGTTTTGTACAGAAAGGTGTGGAAATGATAATTTAATGTCTCAGTTATGGCCATCTAGGCTTCCAGATTCCAAATGCAGTATGCATACCAGGTAACTTGAGACTTTAGTGAACTGAGCTTCAGATTGTAGGTATTTCTGGACTAACTAGCAGGAAAGTAAATATGAAGAGTACCCGTCTTTGCTCCTGTTTGAAAACTGAGACAGCAAGAAATTTCTTTTCTAGTTGGCTTAAGCAGGTGGGCGTTTTCACAAAGGGTGAGATCTCTCAAGAACTAAAAGCCTATAAAGTACCCTGTTCTGTATAATACTGGAAAAGACTTGGTTGGTATAGTTTGTATACAGATTATGTGTAGAGTTTTCTGGGATTTCTCTTTAAGTGAGTGGCAGGGACGCCTAACTTACTCTGAACAGTATACTTACTTCACAAATAATAAATATATGCCTAATTCACAAATAACCAAATGTGAGAGAATTGCAAGTGTTGTGTTAGGCAAATGCTTATACTTCTGTCTCTCAATAGATAAGACCCTTTATGAAAGCACATTTAAATCGGGATAAAGACAAGGAGCTTTTAAAGCTTACTCAGTACCTCAAAGAAATAGCAAAATTAGATGACTTTTTGGAACTGAATCACAAACACTGGGAAAGGTAAGGACTATGTCAAGTTTTCTCCCTCCCTTCATCCCTAAATACTATATCATGCTTTAAAATTACCTGGAAGGAAAGACTGCACTGCTACACACACTTCAACTTGAGATGGGATGGGTCTCTAGTTTTCGGTTGGAACTTAAGGCTTTGATTTATGACCTAACACACTAAATGGTGTAGGACCTGACAGTTTGGGTGAGCGCCTCTCGTTCCATGTGATACCAGAGCATTTGTGGTCAGTGGAAGTGTTCAACCTAAGTGCTCTCTAGCGTGGGATGGGGAGCTGTGGTTAGGGTGCTCTCCATCAGAGGTCCTGGAGCCTGGAAGTCCTTCTCTTCCCACCCCTAGTCTGACAGAGTCTAACTTTGTTAGCCTCGTAATATGCCCTGAAGGTTTCTTTTTTCAGAGCGTATGATTAAAGGGTTGGAGGTGGTTGAATGTGGATCTGTATATAATGAGGTTCTTAATTAACAAGGGTTTATGCTATGCAGAGGGGTTATGTTGTGCACCAGGTTAGGGCAGTAAAGTATTTTATTAAGGCTATATAGCCTTTGGGGAGATTTTCAAAGGCAGGTAAGTGCCTAACTCCCATTGAAAGTCATTGAGAAGTTGGGCATCTAACTCTCATTTGTGCTTTTGAAAGACTTCCTCATGATGTTTATACAAGTGCCGTGAGCTTTGAGAGGAGCTTGCAATACCATGCAATAAATAAATGTGTATGCAACATGTTGTTGTGAAAATGTTTGCTTGTCTCAATAAAAACAGGTCTGAAAATTTGTTGTAAATCTTAATTTACTAGTGCTGTATGCTACTTAGAATGGAGGGCCAAATGCCAAGTTTATTTTAAATTAACCCTTTGGAACTCTCTGCTGTGAAGGCCAATCACAGGGTGTTTTTAATAGAGATTAGAAAAGCTGTGATGTTACCACGGTGCTTGACATCTCCCAACTGTAGAAAGAGAACCCTAAAAGTGGAGTAATTCAATGGCCTTATTCTTTAAAGGCATCTTCCTTCAGGCTTCAGAATTTGTCAGACTCCTAACAGCAGAATTTTTAGACCAAAAAAATTTAAAGATAGCTCTTCAGGTAATTTCAGATGAATTTAAACTTGAGTGAAACGTGTTTGTATATTTAGTTAGTTGTTACTTTCAAAAATAGTAACCACGTCTGTGTTGGATTGTAGAAAATCTACTTTTCACAGAGGGGAATGATGGTGAAATCTTGAAAGCTGCCTCTAACCACCACCTTTCCATCACCCAGTGCATTAATGATCAAAAGCATACTGGTTCTTAAGCAGTGTCATAAAGTCTATTATAAAAGAGACTGTGTACTCACATTATTTCCCCCTCCCCCCTGTTTCGGTTACAAATAATTTGTTGTGTTTCTTTCAGGTACCTTTCAAAGAAGCAAGGACAATAGCTTTAATAAACTCTTGTGGCACTGAACTGAAGAGAACATAATTTGAGATCGTTGGACCTTTCCTTGCTTTTTTGCTAGAACACAATAGTGCTGGACACTGAATCAGACACCAGAATGACTGCTTAGACTTGGTCTTCCAGTTGGTTTGTTCTAATTATTATTATTATTATTTTTTTTTAAGATCACAGCAATAAGCTCAAAGAGAGAGAAATAAGCCAGTTGCTTTTTCTTGCATTCATTTCCGGTGTTATTTAAAATACTTTCTTTTTCATTGCTGCCATAATACCACCATAACCATTAAAGAGCAACACCATTCTGAAACTGGAAACAAAAATTTTTTTTTTTTTTAGACCAAAAAGGTTGAGTAAGGAGCTAGTCTTGGTATTCTCTGAATTCTATCAGTCCTCTTTCCCCTCTGTCTTAGAAACAGTCTCCCTCTCCCATTCCACTATTTAAGACTATAAAATACAAGCTGTCTAAGTTTGGTATATATTAGTATGTCAGTGTTTCTTTGTGCAAGACAGTTCAAGATTGGAAAGCACCACCTCTAAGGCAAATATACACTAGTGTGCAAATTTATATTATAAAGCAGTGGATTACTGAAATACAAAAGACAGAAAATTACAGAGGGAGAGAAATCCAACCTTGTTTGATTAAGCGAAAAGCAGTCTGCCTGAAGAAAAATTCTCCTAACCAGATAGAGTGTAAACTTCAAATGAGAGAGTCACATTCCTACTAAAGCATGAACAAAACCCTTGTTCTGTTCTAGTTAATCTTGTCAAAGTGCAAACACTGTGTTTCAATTACAATATCCAGCCATACTGTTTTTAAAGTATAATTTACTTGCGCTGCTTGAGCCTGCACTATAGAAGTGTGATGTGACTGCTGTTTTGCATTACTGACAGTCCTGCATTATGCAGTTCTTGTATTTGAAAGAAGACTGACCCTTTCAAATAAAGATGGTATATATTGTTCTTAAGGAACTATAGCAGTTGTGTAAATAATAAATACCTTTTTCTTAAAGTGTTGGTTGCATGTGTCTTATGTTGTCTTTTTTTTTTTTTAACAAGGATCTCTTCTTCTTCTCCATATTAACCTTACACAGTCTTTTCCCCTCTGTGTGAATAACCCTATCATTGCATCACACAAGGGTTTTTTGCATCTAATTGTCCTGATTTTAGTGGGGAAATGGTTTTGGGTTTTATTGACAAAGAAAACAGGTTGGGAAAGATATGTACTTCGCTAACTACCTTTACTGGGTAAGTGAACTTTGACACTACATTTCAGGACTGATCAAACTCGCACTGAACCTAATAGACCTTAATACTTGGAGCTGATCAGACCCTTATCTAGCTGTGCACATATGCCCAGTACATGTACCTTTAAGGCCACAGTTCTGGCATCAGATCCAAGAGGGCACATCTTTGCATTCACATGGAGTCCCACTGAAATTAACAAGAGTCTGCCTGCATGGATCAGTTTGCAGGATAAGGGCCTAAGCATGCAGCTTAAATTATTACTTGTGTTTTGCACTGAAGTGTCTATAACTTATTTTAAAACTAGGTTTCCAAACTTAGAAAAATGTACCACTAATTGAGTATTTACATACCAAGCCTCAATCTTTTTAAAAAATGGCTGTCTAAGCTGGGAAAGTATTATCCTGCCTCTACCACCTTATAATGCAGAAAATGCTGAAAAACAGGTCAACTAAGCTAGTCAATGACCAAAGTAATTGGTGGGCATGAACAATCAAAGAAAATGTCAGCACAAAAGGTGAATTCTTCAGAAAGATGAGCATGGGATTAAAATTGCGACCTTAATTATAGTAGGGGCAACTAATAATATATGCTTTGGGTTTAAAAAATGGATGTGCTACATATTTTTGATTTAGCAAAACCAAAAGCTGTGAACTTTCAATAAGCTAAATTGTGGGTATTAGTTAACATTGTGACCAAGATTTTTTTGGAGTTGAAGCTTGTAACTCTGAACTCTATACATTACCTCCCATTGTTTTCATAAGAATTTGGTATTGATTCAACAACAGTCAATCAAAAATGTAATGTTAGACTGTAACCATATGTAGATAAATCTAATATTTGTGTCTTTACCAAGCGTCCTTTTTACGGTCCAGGAAAGCAATTTTGTTTCATTAGCATTATACTCTCAGAATCCCAGAAATGTAGGACTGGAAGAGACCTCAAAAAGTCATCTAGTCCATCTCCTCTCCCCTCGCCTCCCCCCCAATGCAGAGGCAAGACCAAGTATACCTAGACCACACTTGACAGGTATTTGTCTAACCTGTTCTGAAAAAGCTCCACTGATGGGGCTTCAACAACTTCCCTTGGTAACCTATTCCACTACTTAACTATTGTTATAGATAGAAAGTTTTTCCTAATATCTAATCTAAATCTCCCTTGCTGCAGATTAAGCCCATTGCTGCCTGTCCCACCTTCAGTGGATGTGGAGAGCAATCATCCACCCCTTAGCATATTTGAAGACTTATCAGATCCCCCACCAGTCTTTTCTCAAGACTGAACATGCAGTTTTTTTAACCTTTCCATGTAGGTCAGGTTTTCTAAACTTTTGATAATTTTTGCTCTCCCCTTGACACTCTGCTGTTTGTCCATATCTTTCATAAAGTGTGGTGCCCAAAACTCAACACAATACTCCACCTGAGGCCTCACCAGTGCAGAGTAGAGTGGGACAATTACCTCCCGTATCTCAGGACGACACTTCTGTTTCTGCTTCGCAGAGTTATATTAGCCTTTTTTGTAACAGCATCACATTGTGGCTCATAGTCACTGCGTGAGCCGCTGTATCTCCCAGATCCTTTTTTGCAGTACGACTGCCTAGTCAATTATTCCCCATTTTATAGTTGAGCATTTGATTTTTTTTTCCTTCCCAAGAAGTATTTTGCTCTTATTTTTATTGAATTTCTTCTGATTTCAGACCAATTCTCCAATTTATCAGGATAATTTTGAATTCTAGTCCTGTCCTCCAAAGTACTTGAAACCCCTCCCAGCTTGGTGTCATCTGCAAATTTTATAAGTGTACTCTCAACCCCTTAGCCAAGTGATGAATTAAAATGCTGAATAGTACAAGACCCAGGACCGACTTGTTGGGATTTCTGAAGGTAAGATGGTATTCAATAACCATATAGAAAATCACAATGGGACTTGTACTCAGTTTTACAGTTACTTCTTGCAATTGATTTAGAAATAGATCTTCCTTTTTTTAATCAGTAGCCATTAACAATTTTCATTCTTCTATTAGTGCTAAAGCAGAAATAAATTAGCCACGTTCTCTTAATGTTGATACTATAACACAGCTATTGTGGTGAGATGAGTGTGTGTGGAATAGGAGGCTGGTATGGGCCAGGGCAGATTAGATGGATGTTGAGATACTGAAGAGCTTGGCTGTCTTGCAAGAGAACTGTGGCAGTAAGGCTACCCCTATACTACTGCGGTAAGTCGGCCTACACGACGCAACTCCAGCTATGTGAATAAAGTAGCTGGAGTCAATGTACCTTAGGTTGAGTTACTGGGGGGGTCAACAGGAGAAACTCCTGTCGACTTACCTTACTCTTCTTGGTGGGGGTAGAGTACAGGGGTCGACTGGAGAGCGATCTGCTGTCGATTTGGCAGGTCTTCACTAGACCCACTAAATCGATCACTGGTGGCTCAATCTCAGAGCGTGGATCCCGGCTGTAGTGTAGACCTGCCCTAAGTGTCAGAGTGTTAAAGCTGCAGACACAAATGAGCCATTAAGATGAATGCACTATAGCATGGCTGACTGACTTGTCAGGAAATCTACAGTTTCCTATCCACTGCTCTTTGTGGCTTTGTGCCAAGCCTAATTGAATTTTAAACAAGTAGACCAGAAAGCTGTTAAATGCAGTTCTTTGTTTTAGGTAAATAAAACTGTTTGAGGTTTTTTTTTAAATTCAAAATGCCCCAGACTTTTCTGAGCCAAAATCAGAGACTGGCTTACAGATTTCCAGCACAGAAATACTTAATGACAAACCCTGAAGTTATGGAAAGCTTTGAAACAGTGATCCTTTTACTTGGATATGTTGCAATTACTATAATAAAATATACATTGATTATTTTATATGAAACTATTTAAAAACTCATTAATAGAGGCTCAAATGAAATATATACTCCAAATAATAATGATAATAAATAACCCAGTAAGAGGACCAAAATAATGCCACCATGGCTAAATGGCAGAGCAAAAGAGAGAGAGATGAAAAGACCTCCTTTAAACATTGAAAGTCAAATCCTACTGAGGGAAACAGAAAGATGCATAAACTCTGGCAAGTCTACTGTAAAAGTATAATTAAGCAAGCCAAAAAAGAATTTGAAGGGCAATTAGCACAAGACAGAAAAACTTACAGCAACATTTTTTTTAAAGTACATCAGGAGTAGGCAGCCTGCCAAACAATCAGTGTGGCCTCAAGGAAGACAGGGCCATTGCAAAGAAACTAAATGAGTTATTTGGATTGATCTTCACTGCAGAGGATGTGAGGGAGATTCCCACACCTGAGCCATTGTTTTTAGGGGACAAATCTGAGGAACTGTCCCAGATCGAGGTGTCTATAGAGGTGGTTGTGGAACAAATTGGTAAATTAAACAATAAGTCACCAGGACCAGATGGTATTCACCCAAGAGTTCTGAAGAAACTTCACAATTTCATATTTGAGTTACTAACTGTGGTATGTAACAGATTGCTTAAATCATCCTCTGTATCAGATGCCTGGAGCTAATGTAATGCCAATTTTTAAAACAAGACTCCAGAGGTGATCCTGGCAATTACAGACCAGTAACCTAAGTTCAGTACCAGGTAAATTGGTTGAAACTACAGTAAAGAGCAGAATTATCAGACACACACACGAACGTGATATGTTGGGGAAGAGTCAACATGGCTTTTGTAAAGGGAAATCATGTCTCACCAACCTATTAGAATTCTTTGAGGGCGTCAGACATATGGACAAGGGTGATCTAGTGGATATAGTGTACTTGGACTTCCAGAAGGCCTTTGGTAAGGTCTATCACCAAAGACATTTAAACAAAGTAAGCTGTCATGGGATAAGAGGGAAGGTCCTCTCATGGATCATTAAGTGGTTAAAAGACAGGAAACAAAGGGTAGGACTAAATGGTCAGTTTTCACAACAGAACGAGGTAAATAGCAGGGTTCCCCAAGGAGCTATACTGGACCTGTGCTGTTCAACATAATCATAAATGATCTGGAAAAGGGGGTAAATGTGTGGCAAAGTTTGCAGATTATACTAAATTATTCAAGATAATTAGGTCCAAAGCTGACTGTGAAGAGTTAAAGGGATCTCACTAAACTGGATGACTGGGCGACAGATTGGCAGATGGAATTCAAAGATGATACATGCAAAATAATGCACATTGGAAAAAATAATCCCAATTATACATGGGTTCTAAATTAGCTGAGAAAGAGATCTTGGAGTCAACCTGTGTAGCGCTCTGAAAGCATCTGCTCAATCTGCAGCAGCAGTCAAAAAAGCTAACAGAAGTGAGGAACCATTAGCAAAGGGATAGATAATATGACAGAAAACATCATAATGCCACTATGTAAATCCATGGTACACCCACACCTTGAATACTGCGTGCAATTCTGGTTGCCCTTCCTTACAGGAGATATATTAGAATTGGAAAAATTACGGAGGAGGGCAACAAAAATTATTAGGATACGGAACAGCTTTCATACATGGCCTGTGCTGTGTAAGTGGTCAGATTAGGTGATCAGAGAGATTTTAAGATTAGAAAAATATCAATGAATCTTGTAAATTTTAATCTAAAATCTTAGTTTCTTGGCCGTAAGGGTTACATACATTTATTTTTAAAAAATATATAATCTACAACATTCTTGTAAGGATTTTTACCAGTAAGTTGTTGATGTTCTCAGCCTTCCTTTAAAAATAAGGTGAATTATCTTGTTTGCTCTCTGAATAGCATGCAAGAACCCTAATGACAGAACTTCAAGTCCTTCTGACTACAGCCTCACTAGACCAATGGTTTGAAAAACCTTTGTTTTTCAATGTCACTCATTAGAGGGGATTTTTGCTGTTTTAAGAATATCACCAGGTATTATAACAAGGAAAGTGGGTTATGTTAGAGTAAAATGACCACAAGGGGGTGCCATCACAATTTTAAAAAAACCATTGACTCCTATAATAAAGAGCTGCTGAGGTTATTACCTATTTCTGTTTTCTGAACAGGAAGCAAGAGAGATTTTCAGAGGCAGAAGCATTTATTGTACTTTATAACAAAGCATTTTCAAGTTGAGCACAAGGCTCTATATCCATTTATAAAATACGCTATTAGAATCTTAAACTTCCTTATTGCTTCTGATGTGCAGTTACTGAATAGGAAAGAAAGCACAAAGTGGAATTACTCAGAGAAAAGGTACTCAGTCATGTTTTGTTTCCACGGAGGCCTTCAAAATAACATCGACTCTGTATGTTGCAGTCTGAAAAGCATTAGATCCAGTGGGCTCAGTTCTGCCCCAGGACACAGGTTCAATTCTAATGGAAGTCACTGTAGTCAGAGAGAGTGGTGCATTTGCACAGAAACATTTATGGACATTTGAAGGAAACTCAGAGAAGGGTAACAAAGATAACTAAGGAGCTGGAAGGACTGATTTAAATGCAGTGTTAAGGGGGGGACTTTCAAAGACACAAGAGACCAATGCCCAACTCCAATGAAAGCCAAAGGGAGTTGGCTGCCTATTTCCCCTTAGTGTCTCTGAAAATCTCTCCCTAAAAATGAAAATGGGCCAGAACTAGCATTGGTGTAAATCCACTGATGTCGGTAGAGTTACACCAGTGGAAATGGGCCTATTATGTTTACCTTGGCTAAGTGACAACCAGAGCTACATCTACATTGCAGCTGGGCGAGGTAACGCCCTGCTTGGGCAGAGGTACACGCGCTCGCTCTGAGTGAGCTAGCGTGCTAAATATAGCAGCGTGGCCATGGCAGCCATAGAGTTGGCAGCTCTGGCTAGCCACCCGAATACAGTCCTGTCCAAGAACCTAGGTACATACTCGGGCAGCTAGCCCGAGCCACTGCCCAGGCCGCCATGGCCACATAGCAATTTTTAGGGCACTAGTCTGATCAGAACTAGTGTGTGTATCCACCCCGCTGCTTTGTACATATACTCGAAGGGGAGAAAAGTGAGCAGCCCACCAGTATTGGAAGGTTGTAAAGACCAAAATGGCAGAAAAATTATTTAGCATGATACAAATGGCTGGAGTCCTATGTTGGAAATATGAGGTGAATGGCTCATTGTTATTAGTGATATTATCTTAGTTCCTAAAAGCCCAAATGAGGGATCAGAGCCCTGTTGTGTTAGGTGCTGTACAAAGAAGTGAAGCAACTAAGATCATATAGCAAGCCAATGGCTGAATCTGGGACTAACGTTAGAGTCTCCTGAATCCCAGCCTCCTGCCTGAGCTACTGGACCAGCCTGCTTCCTCAGGTCTTCAGCCCCTCGCCTAGCTGCATGATTTCCCCTGGCCCCCTCTGTGATGTCTCTAGCTAATTTCTTGGTTGGTGGAAATCATGTCAGGTCTCAGCCCCCTCTCAGCCATCCAGCAAACACTGCCAGAAAAAGGCACAACGACAGATTGCCTGAATGTAAGCAATATAAATACAGGCAATCTTCCTTTTGCAGCCCCGAGCTTCATTCTTTAACGCATATTTATGCCTTTTGTTCAGCTCTAGGAATACACAGATCCTGCTCTGATACAATGTAGGCACTTAGATATGCATTTAGTTCCCAAGAGCCTTTGCAGACTTTGGCATGTTTCCTCTACACCCAACCCACCACCCCCCGCCATGTCATTATTTACTGGTTTCCTGTCGCTCTCTCCTAACAAACAGCTCCAGCATCAATTAATTTTCTTTTGGACAATAATCAGGGACAAATCAAAGAAAGCTTGTTCTTGGATTGCATAACGTTTCTACTAATATGTGCAGTGTAATGGGTGCAGGGAAAGAAGCGGATCATTAACATTTAGTTGAAAGTTATTTGTTTTCTTTCTGGGAGTTCATTTGACATTCTAAGTGCATCCGTTATGCTACTACAACACTGAAAGTTTTCGTGGTGCATGTACATTAGGAAGTAACTGCATCTGTCAGGGCCGGCTCCAGGCACCAGCCCACCAAGCTTGTGCTTGGGGCGGCACCTGGAGGGGGGCGGCGTGGGCCGCGCGGCGCTCCAGCCCCCGGGGAGAGCGGGGCCACGGCCAGGCTCGCCGCCCTCCTCCCAGGGCTCCGGCCACCCTCCCCCCGGCCGCCAGGGAGAGAGCGGAGCCCCCGCCGGGGCTCACTGCCCTCCTCCCAGGGCTCCGGCCCCCCCTGCGGGAGGGGGGTAGGGGGGAGGGCGGCCAGAGCCCTGGGAGGAGGGCGGCGAGCCCCGGCCGGGACTCCGCTCTCCCCCCGGCGGCCAGAGCGCAGGGGGCAGGGCGGCGAGAGGGCAGCGAGCCCCAGCCAGGGCTCGCTGCTCTCCCCCCGGCGGCCGGGGGGAGGGTGCCGGGGGGGGAGGGCGGCCAGAGTGCGGGGGGGAGGGCGGCAAGCCCAGCTGTGGCCCCGCTCTCCCCGGGGGCTGGAGCGCCGCCCCCCTCCAGGTGCCGCCCCAAGCACAAGCTTGGTGGGCTGGTGCCTGGAGCCGGCCCTGGTGTTTCAGAAAGCAAAGTGGACCCACCCAGAATTCAGACATCTCCAAGTTATCCCAGATTGAGCTCTTAAAAATGGAGGCACCCAAAATCACTAGTAACTTCTGAAAATGTTGGCCCATGCCTGTAGCATGACTTGGGAACATAATTAAAACAGGGTGCCATCCCATCTGTTCACAGCCAGGGACTGCAGTTTTGCAAGTTCTGCCTTGAACACAGCCGACGTTACAGTGTAGATGTATTTTATTCGGAAGGGCTAACTGCTCCCTAAATGGGCTGTCGAAAGGGACTTTCTAGGTCCTCAACATAAGTTGTACACGGAACTTCCTTTGGGCATTGGGTACCTTGCCAGTTTACAGTGAGATTTTCTCATGTTCCATCAGCATGATGTTCTGACCCCCATCCCCCTCACACGGAGGTATTTAGACAGCTTATGCTGACACAGGCAGGGAAGATCAGACAAACACAGGGAGACTTCCCTGGAAAAAGACTCCATGAAATGCAGTTCCAGGCTCCCTGACACGAGACATGACAGGGGCACAGTAGGGTTAGTAAGTTCTACTGAAAACAAGCAAACCTGTCCATTCAGTTCTTAACAGTGTGGGCTAGATCCACAAAGCGACTCGCACCGAACGCCAACATTTCGTCACCGTTGAGATCCTCAAACCGCGCACTCAACTGCTGCCTAATCCCAGAGGCACGTAGGTTTCCACTGGCAAAGTCCCCAGGGTGCCTACGTTTCCATCAGCACCCATGCACAAAGAGGTCTGAGTCCTGGTGCCTCTGAGCTGTTCATCTCCTGGGACACATCTAAGCCCTGGCGGGAATCTCACACTAGACTTTCTCCCGCAGTATCTTGCCTGAGCGGTAGCCCCCATTATAGCCCAGTGTCTAGAGCGCTCACCTGGGATGTGGACACCTGCATTTGAATCCCTGCTCTGCCTGATTTGGAGCAGGAACTTGGACGCAGGTCTTCCACATCCCAGGTGTGTGCTCTAACCACTGGGCATAATGGGAGCCATCCACTGAGTTGTTTTTTTTTTTTGGCAAGAAAGGCACCTAACTCTAGGGGAGAGTTCCTGGCTGTGAATTCTGAGAGAGGGAGGCTCCTTCCTCTATCCTGGAGTCAGGTCCTAAACTCCCTGCAACGCCCAAGTACCGTTGTGGATCTTGCCCTGAGGGACTTCTAAAACATTCTAACTTGTGCTTCACTAGTTAAGCTGTTGGTTGTCCTTTGCAGGAGATGGGTCTGAACCACATCAGAGTTCCCAGAGAAATTATAGCTCCGTTTGAACCCTCAATCCAAGTTTTGGGAAGGTTTGGGATTTGGCTCAGGACTTCACTCTCCAGTGTTTGGCGCTGGTGTTTTGAGTTTACCCATTATCGGCTCAATATGCAGTTTGAAATCATGGCTTTGGTTTGGGTCTGTCCTCACATTTTCTAAGCTTGGACAACAAATCCAGAGCGGTCGGGTTCAGTATCTGGTTCTCATGCACTAGCACAATGCTGCAAAGGTTGGGTTCACAGCATTGCAGGGGACCGTTTACACCAAATAAAAAACACTGTTTTCGCTCACGCCTAAAATGAAATTAATGAAAATGTTTATAGTAACATTAGGGTAAGACAATTTTAGTGGCCTAAACTTCTCCTGGATTCCTTTAAAAGCTTCTCCATATCAGTATTTACTGTGCCTCTTACTTTGTGCATTATTGCTAAATGCTCCCTCAGAGGCATTAGATTCTGGTGTTTGTAATGAAACAGTATATTGGCAGCTTTCAATTGTAGGTTATTGATGGATTAAACTGTAACCTGTGGACAACATCAAAGAATAATCCTAACAGAAGACAACAGTATCATCAGCAACAGTCTACTGCTCCTCATGAGAATGACACAAGATGAACCTCCAAACCTAAGATGAGACCAAAAAAATTAGGCACAGAAGAAGTAGATGCTGAGGTCAGACCTCATGTTTGATATCAAGCTCAAGAGCAACAAACCACCCTTGGGTGCTTTGGAGACCATCTCCCCAATTTCTACAGTGGGTGGCCAAATATTACCACAGACAGATGGTTTTTGGACCCTATAAAAGATGTTTATACCATCCAGTTTGAAACCCACCCTCACTCTTCACGGATCCCTCTCATGAAAGAGTGTTAAGGTCAGAAATCAATTCTCTACTTCTGGAGGAAGCAATAGACAAATACTAGTAAACCTCAGAAATCAGGGTTTTTTTTACTTCTGCTATTTTCTAATTCCAAAGAAAGGCGAAGGACTTGGCTCAATCCTAGAGCTGAGGAACCTAGCCAGCTACATCGGAAAGTTTCTCTTCAGAATACTAACTCTAGGATCCGTCCCTCTGCTATCTAGATTGGAACGCTGCTCTCGATCTAAAAGATACGTACTTCCATATCTCAATAAGACCATCACACAGGAAGTACTTTACCTTAGGGCAGGACCATTTCCAATACAAGATCCTCCCCTTTGGCCTTTCTACTGCACCCTGAGACTTTCCAAAATGTGTGTCAGTTGTGGCTGCTTTTCTGAGAAGGAGAGGCATTTCTGTTTTTCCATGTTTAGCTGACTGGCTTCTGATAGCCCACTCTGAAGATGAACTAAAGTCAGTCATTCACTACACTTGCTCTATGTCCTGGGGGAAAAAAATCTCTGTTGTCCCAACACATGAATCACGGTTAAAATGAACATGTTTTCAAAGTATTACAGGTGCCAAATATCTCATTGAAACAATGCAAAAGCCTCCATCACTAGAAAGGTGAGAGATTTTTAAAAACTGCATTTAAACCAGGGGTCGGCAACTTTTCAGAAGTGGTGTGCCGAGTCTTCATTTATTCATTCCAATTTATGGGTTTGCGTGCCGGTAATACATTTTAACATTTTTAGAAGGTCTCTTTCTATAAGTCTATAATATATAACTAAACTATTGTTGTATGTAAAGTAAATAAGGTTTCAAAATGTTTAAGAAGCTTCATTTAAAATTAAATTAAAATGCAGAGCCCCCCCCAGACTGGTGGCCAGGACCTGGGCAGTGTGAGTGCCACTGAAAATCAGCTCGTGTGCCACCTTCGACACAGGTGCCATAGGTTGCCTACCCCTGATTTAAATGAGTCCCTAACGTTGGTTGGTCTCACTGCAAATGTGTCCAATCTTAGCAGTGGTGGAATGTTTTTACATATCAAACTCTTTAAACATAAATATGATTGGAAAGTAAAAAAATATCACTCCTTGCCTTACACGTTAAAAGAATGGAGTTTTAAACTCCAGACAAAAATGTGCTGGTAACCAGCAAAACTTAGTGGCAGTGATGCAAATGACAAGACTAAATGCAGAGGTTATTTTTATGCTTATTGCAGCAACTTCTGACAAAGCTAAATTGCCAGCCCATCTATTTATAGCCTAAGCATGCTATAAGCTTTGCAGTTAAACCTGTGTCATTAGTTCTGAACCATTGCTCTGAGAAACATTGAAAGATGTGCCTAATTGCATATGCTGAGAATCTCACCGTGTAACTCCCATCAAGGATGCTTCTATGGACCTGACATTCTAAATTGCATGGCTGGTGTCCAGAGATAACAAAAGAGCCCAGAGGTTTATGGAGGAAAGGTTACAACTGGCGACTTCCAGATCTCATCTGTGCTCACATTTCAAAGTTAACACAGCATGTTATGTAGAGAGAATGCAGGCAGAGGGCAAGGTGCATTTGCTAGAAAACATCAGTGTTGGGTGACTCAGATTTTGAGACATTAGGGTACAAACCAAGCCCCCTTAATTGATAATAAAGGACAACCCTAGTAATAAAACAGTCACTGGTCATGACATCTCAGAAGTCAGTAACAACAGTCACTCAGCGGTTAGGGAAAACATGGAGGGAGGAAAACAGCAGTCTCCAGGTTAAACCATGAGATACGGGGTTCATGAGGTGTTTAGGGACCATACATCAAAGTCATTTTGGCTCTGAAGGCCAAACTCTGCCCCTGATTATATGCTTGCAGTCCCCATTCATAGAATATCAGGGTTGGAAGGAACCTCAGAAGGTCATCTAGTCCAACCCCCTGCTTAAAGCAGGACCAATCCCCAGACAGATTTTTGCCCCAGATCCCTAAATGACCCCCTCAAGGATTAAACTCACCACAGTGGGTTTAGCAGACCAATGCTCAACCCACTGAGCTATCCCTCCCCCCATTGATATACCTGGGAGTTGTACTCACAGCACAGTTTGGCCCTTGGTGAATATTACTTGGCAGTCAAGCTGTTAGCAGCCAGGGCCATCAGCTGTAGGATTTTGGGGGCTCTGCCAAAACCCAAGTAGATCTGGCCGAGTATCATAACGTTTTTATGCCCATGGCACCGTAATCCTTTTGCCAGGTATTAACAGCGGCTAACAGGGCCATGTTCAACATGATGTCTAGGGTTACAGCCAGGCTCCATTTCAGAATAAATAGAACTCTGGGCTCAAGCCCCCACCTAAAACCTTATTCATTCCCAAATTCTTGAAATGCAAGAGTCAAACCGGATTACCTTTAACCGTGTGCCTCCGCCCTCAGCCAATATGCACCAGCATCTCTGGGATCATGAAACGCAGCTACTTAAAATACAGGGTTAACACAATTTTGAAATAAGCTTGTTTTAAAAAATGGAGAAAGCCTCCTAAAACAGGTGCCATCTGGAACAATCCTCAGGCCCTTTTATTCATGGGCTGGTTTGTTAGGTTCCTTAAAGTCTTACTCAAAGCACAATCCCTACCCACTGACGGCATACTCACAATTCTGACTCAGCAGTTGTCAAGCAGATGCAAAGTGGGGAGACAACCCCTTCAGCTAGATTGCTGTGCACAATACTAGGGTGTTTCTGCAGGTCCAGTGGTTTACTGCTGCCTGTTGTGCTTAACCATTATGTTAACTCCATCCCCTTGGCCAAATCAGAGCCAGTCTATCACTGCTAGCTTTCAGCTAGTCTGTATTGTTACTCAACCTGCACTACCAACTCTACTGCTACTATCCCTGTTATCTTACATCACAACTGCTACACTATATGCATGTCCAACATAACATGCTGAGTCTTGTTAACAACAAATATTCAATAAAATCTGCTTTCCTATACCCTGCACTCAGCCACCCTATCTGAGCCCACTGTCTACTAGATTAGGGTGTCCAGCTTTTCTCATGGAATAATCAACATAAATTCATCTTCTCACCTACCGTTCCACATCAATGCAGTTACATAGTTTATTTAACATAATTCCTAAGAACAGAAGACACAGAAACACCAAATGAGGCAGCTTCAAGTGTTCTATGAAACCATTCTGAAGCATATGCAAATAAACCTGGCAGCAGGTAAGGAATCCCCTCAATTTCTCCATTTTTCCTATAGGGGGAGCCAGAACCTAATATGCAAATAATGAGGCTAGCAACACACTCTCAATTTTCCCTTTTTACTTATAAAGGGTGCCAGAGAACTTCCAGTCCCAGTAAGTCCTATCCCATGGATTAATGGCACAAAGAATTTTGCAGTGTTAACGTTAGTGCACAAACAAAGCCAAGGGGGGAAGCTCCTGAGGTCTCCCTGGAGCTTAGGAAGCCAGAAAATGAGTCTCTGTGCAGGGATCTGCTCACGGAAACGAAAAACAAAAGCAGCGCTGAGGATCTGCTGCTGCAGGATGGCGAGTGTGTTAATTCTGAAGCTGCATCAACCGAAAATTTAAGGGGGCTGGGGACCATGTCTCCCTCATCTTCCCTGGGGTCATGGCCTTGGGCTAAGGGGGACTCAGTTCTCAGTGTCGATGTGTCTACATGGTCTGTAGTACCTGATGCCAAATTTTCCATGACTTATCCTAGAAGGAGAGATCCAGAGAAATCAACCAAACTGATACTGCTTTAGGACTGATAGCCCTTCCCACAGTGACAGCCATGGATGGGAGGGCAGGGCGAGGCTCTTTCCAGGGATGGGGAGTGGCAGCTGTACCCTTCAGAATGGGACACAGTTGAAGTCCCTAAACTTAGAGAATCTCCTAGGGTATACATAGAGTTAAAGGGATGCACAGAAGGCCGGGGCCAGCCCCAGAATCCCATTTGCTCAGCTACAGTCCCTCAGATCACCCCCCTGGGTTTATAAACCCATCCTGTAGAGATGCTCTGGAAAGCAGAAGACATTTATTTGTATGTGACACGCCCTGCTGTCGACAATGGGTGGGATGAAAGAGGCAGTCGCACAGAAAGACAATGTATGGTAGGTATTGCTTACCAGAATAGTCCCTCATGCTGCGTGAGAAGCGGCAACACTTGGTACAATGATTACTGCTCTATCTCCGCGTTGGGCTGGTCTAGACTAGGATGTAAGGTTGGCATGTGTCAGGGTCATTTTAAAAGTTTAGTCTAGACTTTAACACATCCTAAACTGGCTGAGTTAGGTCTTAGTGTGGACAAGGCCATCTTGCTTTGCTTGTGCAATTAAAGAAATACAGCAGAATTCTTTGTCCTCTTTTTTTACTCCCAGGGGGGAAAAATAGGTCTCCCTGCATCTCATATGAGGTCTTTCCCATTTATAGCAAAAAATAAAATAAGCATAGAGTGACATTCCTGGAAAATATCAAAGGGGTAGCTGTTGTTCATTTCCGTGGTCCGACGGGCATGATGAGAATCCCATTCGCTGCCCCATACGTATATCTGTGCGGGGGGTTGTGTAGTTGCAACCTGAATCAGAGCTGCCTCCCGGAATGATTCCAGCTGAGGACTCCGAGTCCCATGTGTATTTCCTGGGGAACCCAAGGCGTCTAACCCCACAACCCATCCATTACTGAATATGTCTCTTCTTTGTCTTACAGAGAGCGAGGGGCCGATGGCAGTTGTTGACTCAATGATTCCATCAGGAAAGCCCTTAACAATTTGGGCCAATAAAAGGACCAAGACCAGACCCTGTGTTGAATTTATGGTGCTTTATTCAACTAGCAAACTGAGAGCACGTGATGGCCTTGGGTGACCGGGGAAGGCAGCCCACAGGAACGGCAGCTGTAGACGGAGATTCCCGAGTAAAGCTTAGGTGAGCGTTAACCAGTATCCTTTGTGCTTTACACCAGTTCTCCCATCACTTCCCCTAGAGAGGGAGAAATCAGAGGTGCCAGGGTAGCGGGCATGGGACAAATGTGACCCACACATCCCCTGGGTGTGGTGCTCTGTCCCCTCTAGGGCCAGCGAGACCACTTAGAGATTAATGAGTCTGCTACAGCCTTGGCAAAGGGCCACGTGGCTTTTAGCTTGTGCAGTAGCAGCTCATGCACTAAGCTCCAGAGATCCCAGGTTCAATCCTGCCTGCCGGTGACCAGGGTCTGTCAGTGTTACACGAACACCCGAGAAAACTGAAAAAAAAAAGATAGATAGTGGAGATTCTGCTCTCAGCACCATAGGGCCAGGAAGGGAACCGCTCCAGAAGTGCCTGCTAAATCAGACATGAGCTACTGGGCTCAGACTCCTGCCAGAGCCGAGGAGCAGTCAAAGGTTGAAGTGCCACTGCTTTGTGTGTGTGTGCGTGCGCTTATACTTGTCTAGCACCAGAGGAAGGGGTGTGGATGAGCTAGACCAGAAAGCCTCCAGCCATGCTATCTCTCGAAGGTACTTACCTGGCCCCCCCCTCACCATAGGATCTGAGCACATCACAGTCTTTAGTGTCTTTATCCTCACAATCCCCCAGGAGGTAGGGCAGTGCTAATATCCCCTCATTATAGATGGGAAACTGAGGCCCAGAGAGACTAAGGGTGAGTCCACAAAGTCCCTTTTTGGGCACCTCTGCGATCCACAAAACACCCACCCAGCTGCTGCCTAATCCTGGAAGCACCTAACCTCCCCTGGCATCTCTGTTTTTTCCTCTGGCCATGTGCAATGCAACCTCTCGCCAGGCACCCGGTCATTTAGCGCCTACCTAAGCCCCAGAATGAGCTCTCCTACCGGATCAGGCTCCTCCGGCGAGTTCACGCAAAAGAAGAAGTTTTCCCTTATCACCTTTAGCCCAGAGGGTAGGTACCCACCCAGGATGTGGGAGACCCCCAGTCCAAGCCCCCCTTTGCCTGAGGGGAAGAAGGGTCTAGCCCAGGGACCTGCCACCTCTCAGGAGAGTGCCCTAACTACCAGCTAAAAGCTCTGTGCCGAGATGCTCACCGTTGTGACGCCTCAGTCCCTTCGTGGATCCCACCCCGCATGACATGCCCAAGTTCACACAGGAAGTCTGTGGCTGAGTCCCTAACCACTAGCCCATCCTTCCTCCTCCACCCCCTCTGCTCACTCACTGGTGGCTGGTGCTGAGGGTGCGCATGCTACATCCTTCTAAGGGGCGGGGGAGCTGCTGCTTCTGAAACCCTTTCCTGTGGTGGCCTCCTGCCTGCTTCCATCTTCAGCACGGCCAACAACCTCCTGGCAACTGCCTCTTGGGCACCAGCATTTCCACACCCCGCGAAGCTGGGCTCCTGCTCCGGAAGCGACGGCAGTGCTCAGCGCCTCCGAGACCCTCTCCTGTTACTGGAGACTGGCTGAATCAGAGCCCCCGCTCAGCTCCCCAGCCGGAGCCTGGGATCCAGACTCATTCCGAGTCTGAACTGTGTGGCGTAGCCCCATCCGTGTCTATTGCATTAATACCAGAAAAGCCCCAAAAACCTCCGAAGGGTTTGGCCCCAGTCTCGGGAGCCCTCCTGCCCTGAGCTGCTGCAGCCAGCTCTTAGTTTTGTCTCAACATTCAAACAACAAAGAGTCTTAGCAATTCAGACTCTCCTGAGTGTAGATTGCCTAGAAGGCGGATGCCATGCTGTCTGTGTGCAGCGTTCGGATGCAAAACATGTGCCCTGCTGGGGATTACTGCTCTGATGGGAAATGAGCTGTCAGTTGATAGTAGTTTTTCCAGCTGAACTTGTGCGATAGACCTCAGGGGTCCGAAGGATACAATTTCTGTGTAAATTATTCTCATTAACAAGAGCATTTATGTACGACCCCAGCTGGATCATCCAATTATGTCTAGGCCAATTATCAAGGTTTTACAGCTCGGTTTATGGGGTTTCCTGGTGTTCCTCCTTTTCTCAGCTGTTGGAACACAACGGTTTTGGAGCATAATTTGCTCGTAAGCGGAGGGGTTGGCTTAGGGGACGTGTACACTGCAGTAAAAGACCAGCCACACGGGGCTGGCCCAAGGCAGCTGATTTGGGCTCCCAGAGCTAAAAATTGCCGTGCATATGGTCAGGCGTGGGCTGGGGCCCAGGCTCTGAGACCCACCCTCTTGTGGGGTTTCAGAGCCCAGGCTCCAGCCCGATCATCCACACTGCAGTGTTTAGCCCCATAGCCCTACAAGCCTGAGTCAACTGCCCCGGGCTCTGAGACTCGGGGCCAAGTGTTTTTGTTGCAGTGTAAACGAACCCTGAGTGGCCCAAATCTAAGGTTTGAAATACCTGGACAACAGGCTCAAATCCCAGAAGAGCCGGCCGCGTCCCTTCATTCTCCTGAAGCTGATAAAATAAATCCCCTATGATTTCCTGTGGGGGCTCTTTGGGATAAGTCCTCTCTCTGCCTCTGGTGTGAGTACCCCAGGCCACCTCTCCAAGAACAGGCCTTTGGCAGGTGTGCTTGGGCCTTTCCCCTGCCTGGAATGCTGCTACACCTCAGCTGATTAATGTCTTCTGCCTCCTGGCTTCGGGGGAGACAGGCTGCGGCTCCTACAGGAGTTTGGCCTGAACCATATAAGCGTACGGTATTATTCACCCGTCTCAGGTAACAGCAATTACCGTCACCAAATACACCCCGGATCTACCTGTGGCTTGCATTCGCCTTCATTCTCCACGCTGAGCTGGGTTCCACTTTCCCTGCAACAGTGGGAGAGAGAGCTCCACCCTCACACTGCTTCGCCTAAGAGCACAGTTAAATGAAGATCTGGGGTGCCCAGAACGAGCAGTGCGGCTGAGACAGGCATGTTCATACTGCCAGGCGGGCATTGCCAATTCTTTCCATCGGAGCCAGCCCCTTTCTCATCCACAGGCTGCCGGAAGACGGCGCCTCCTCAGGCATTCTGGTAGTTTTGGTTTGACCCCTTAGTCTCACCAGGCTCTAGAGAGGGACGCACGGTCCCCGTGGTGCAAACTCATGACATTGGCATCGTGGGTGTTGGACGCCCGCCGTGGCTAGAGGGTGCACTGCTCCGCGTGGTGACCTAGGAGCAATAGGCACTGCAGAGACCGTAACAAACCTCAGCTGAAAGGCTGCCTGCTCAGCGAAACCACCCACAGCATCGGGAGTTCAGAGGCCCAAGGCCTCAAAGGTATTCAGGCTCCCAACGTCTATTGAAATCCATGGGCCTCAGTCCCTCTTCCTCAGGGCTGCACTAAGAGTTCTCCGTCAGCCAGGGCCTTCCCGCTGGCTCAGCAGTCGATCTACAGCCTCCAGCTCTCACTGCCCCGGCCTGGAAATTAAGAGTCGCTCTGTTCCCTTCTGCTGAGTCTTTTCTCCAGCTTCCAGCCTTCCTCGCCTGCTCCCTTCAGGTCTCTCCCCCCAGGCATCCTGCCTGGGAGCTGGGGGGAACCTCTCTACCTGAGCTAAGCCTGCTCGTTATATACTGGCTGGCCTGGTTCTGAGTCCCCAAGCTTTGACCTTGGGATCCCTGGAAGGGGGCGTGAGCCTGGGGCAGAGCACAGCCGAGCTGCAATCCCCTTAAAGGGCCCGCTCGCCCTATGACACTGCCCCTCGGAAGGAGCTAGTGGTGTACGGCTGCTCTCAGGAGAGCCCGTTACTAGTTTGCACTCACCACATGGCTGAACACAGGAGACATCTGTTGCCATATTTCACACCATCCGTGCCACAGACGGGATCGTACCCCTTTGGGCAGAAAAAGGGGCCACGCTTCCTTGCTTGTGGATACCTACTGCACTCAACCTGAAAAAGCGATTGCACAATGCTCCAAACTCGTTCAGTGAGGTTGTTGTTGCTAGTCGTTTGCCCGTCTAGAGCATATTCTAGTAAGCAGAGGACACCTTTTCTCTCCCGCTTCTCCTGCCTTCTATTTCTGCTGTGTCTGTCTGTGTTCAGGGGCAACTGACTTGACTAGACCGACAGCTTTGGTAAATGAGCAGAGAACGTTTTGGCTGCCGACCTGTTGCCATTTCCATCAATGACCAAGCCAAAGCAGGACCTGTAGCTCGAAATGTTCCTGCCCGGCGAGGCCAAGAGCAGAAGCTTTGTGTCATGTGTGGCTACTGAGTCTTAGCCCACAATAAAAGACGCCTAAGATTTGGCACTAGCCGTGGGGTAGTAGCTGCACGAAGATTTTGAGTGTAGAGCTCTTTTCAGTGGAGTGGAGGGTGTCGTGCTAGAGCTTGTGGGAACTGGAATTTCTGGCCCACAGAAAGTTCACATTTCTCCCCCAGAATTTGTTCCGAATCAGAACGAACAGCTGGAAATGGGAAGTTTTCTGCAGAAGGGAAAATTTCAAAACATTCCATTTTGGAAGGGAATTTTTTCAAACTTTCCAGGCCAGTTTTGTGGCTGGCTGGCTGGCTGGCTGGCTCGGGAGGTGGGTGGCCTAGAGACCCTGTCTGCCCCCAAGCCCAGGCGGCTGGCCTGGGGTTCCCATAGAACATTTAGATTCCGTTGAATCAGCATGTTCTGATGGGAAATGTCCAACCAGCTCTGCTTAGAGCTCCTTGCTGAATGTCTGAGACACCTTGAATCACAGGATCAAATCCTACCAGAGTCCGCTCAGCTCTTCATTCTTGCATGGTCCATGTGTTCACTCCCCTGCGGTTTCCTTGTCTGTAAACCAAGGTCCTGTCTCCTCTGTGTGAGGCTTAAAGGTCCCCTGGCAGGTTTTGTAGGAACAGGACTTTTCCCTGGGGTAATATTACTCCTCTCCACCTCTGTACGCAAGTGGAGCCCTGCTCGCCACCCTGGTCATGGCTGCATTTCCACAGGGCGCTGTAGTTTGTAAAGCCTGTGGGATTGCATGCTATATAAAAATGTAAACTATGATATGCCTGGATTTACCTTTTCCCCACATTTTCCTTTATGCTTCATGCCAATGTTGATTCCAGTTTCCCTGGGAGAGAGAAGGAGAGATTAAAACTCCTGAGTCTCCCTGCAGAATATAACTATAATGGAACAACTGTACCCATTTTTCTCTTCTCTGCTATACCAGGATGGTATATTTTGCCCATTAGTCTAGTCTGAACTGATTTTTTTCACCCCCATGCCTCCATGCGCTGCCTCCTGATGCATTCTGGGATCTGATTGCGCTAGGTACTGTACAAATATATCATAAAAAGGTAGCCCCAGGCCCAAATAACTCACCAGATTGCTGAGCACAAGAGGCACTTGTTGCCGTACGTCATGTGATTTGTGCCACAGACGGGCGTGTACACCTTTGGGCAGAAAAACGGCCCTCGCTCCTTTGCTCGAGGGTACCTGGTACAATCGACCTGCAAGAACAATTACACACAGGCATTATCATCACTGTCAGTAAAGCCAGTACTTTGCCCAGATACAGCACAGAGCAGACAGCTTCACCAAAGCACCCTGAGGAGTGTTGATATTATCCCCATTTTACAGATGAAGGGAGGGGAAATCTTCTGGCAGAACCAGGAAGACAGGCCTGTTTTCCTACCTCCCAGCCCTGTGCTTTCCCCACAGAACCATTCTTCCCCCTGGTTTTAACCTATGTCTATCCATCCCTCTGTCCACCCAGCCACCCACAGAATGCAAGTAAAATGGGCCCGTCTCCATGTTTCAAGGCAACACTGCGATGCTGCTGCCCTGTGCGTTCTACCTCTTGGCAAACAGAACAGCCGTTGTAGGCTAGCGTCTTTCCGAGCTGCAGTGAGCCGTGGAAGTGCCAGGAAGCTCAACTGCTGTTTGATTCATTCGCATTAAGAGAAGAACAACATCAAGGATCATTCAGTTACTAATAGTGAAGGGTTTAAAGCGCCTTCATAGCTTGGCATTCTTCTGAACGTGCGCCCGGGCAGGGCTTTGGAGCAGTTCGCTTTCGAGTGGCAGAGAGGACTTAGCGCTCCAAGCTGAATGTTTGAAACGCCTTGAATCACAAGACAAATCCTATTAGAGTCTACTCAGTCCTCCACGATCCCATGGGCGATCAGCTCAGTTCCTTATCGCATGTAGGTTTTTGACTGGAAAAACCAAGGGCCCGACTCCTCCGTTAAAGATCCCCTCACTTTTGTAAGAGGATTTTCCCATGTGTCTTTCCTTGGTCAATACTTCTCCTCTCCACACACAAGTCGATCGCTGTGCTCCACCCTAGTGATGGCTGCATCTAAGGTGACCATATAGCAAGCGTGAAAAATCAGGACGGGGGAGGGGGGTAATAGGTGCCTGTACAAGTCAAAGCCCCGAATATCAGGTCTGTCCCTATAAAATCAGGACATCTGGTCACCATAGCTGCATTTCCATGGTGCTCTGTGTATATACAGTAGTTTGTAAAGCCTTCAGGATGACACCTGCCAGGTAAATGTAACATATAACACACCTGGATTTACCTTGGGCTTGCACTCTTGTTTACCCCTTATGCCAGTGTTGACTCTAGTTTCTCTAGATGAAAAAAGAGAGATGATGAGTATGACTATTCCCTTCAGAATAAAATGTCTCACCTGAATTGAATTAACCAGAGGAAGATGGGCTGTCCCGTATGAGAGGTTCTACTGGGGCAGGGCCATTCACATTTATCCTCTCTGGTAGACAGGCATGTTGCCCAAAATTGTTTGCCAATTGTTCCATTTGAACCCATCCTTTTTGTGCTAATTGATTGCCATAGGTCACAATGCAACGCCTCCAGATGCATTCTGGGGTTTGTAGTCTGAGCGTTCAAGAAGAAGCCTGTGCAGAGCCTGTGGGAAAACAGTAGGGTGACCAGACAGCAAGTGTGAAAAATTGGGACGGGCGGTGGGGGGTAATAGGCGTCTATATAAGAAAACCCCCCAAATATCGGGACTGTCCCTATAAAAGCAGGACATCTGGTCACCCTAAACAGTGAAGCTGTTACCCAGGACATTCCGCAGCAGTGTGGCGAAGGAGGGAAATATTGTCAAAGGACCCTGATGCTAATCCTTATACAAAGAGCCCTGAAGTCTCTGCTGACCGGGAAGAACAAACAGCCCCTCAGCTCTCTTCATAAAGGTGGGCAGGATTCTGACCAAGGGTCCAGGCTGCACAAGGGTGAGCCGAGAGGTGGAAAGCGAAGGGCTGTGGCCCAGTTACTGCAAAGGGCGCTCACCTGAGAAGCAGCAAGAGAGAAGTGCCAGAGCACGGGGCACAGAGATCCCTTTTGACTTCCTGGTGGAGGTAACTGTGCAATCCATGTGGAGACCATTCGCGCTCTGCTCAGTAGATGCTCCCTTAATAAGCTTCAGAGGCAGAACCCACACACGCCGAGTCTCCACCCCAACTGCAAAATCACCTCCCAAAGCCACCCCGACACCGGACAGCCTGACTAGTTTCCTCTGGGAGGACCTCTCCACATGCACTTTGCCCTCTTTACCTTTTGCCTCACCAGAGATTGCTGTATCGAGATGATTCTCTGTCTTTGCCAGACTGGTAGGTCGGCGCCCGAGCTGAGGTGTGGTGGGTTTGCACCTGATATAAATCTACTGAGCCCAGAACCTTCTGCTGAGGAGCAGATGAACTGGCACGGCTTGTGGGACTTTTCGTCCTGGGCTCCATGGCAAGGTTCCTGTTTGTTGTTGTAGAAACGCAGCTGAGTCCAGCGCATGCTGGCCAACAGCCTCACCTCTCCCCACCAGTTCCAAATCCCTTCAGACTGATTGTTCATTTCCACCCCCAAAGCCTCCTAGGTGCGAGAACAATGGGGTATTACTCATCAATCCAAAGGTGGATAAGCTCTGGTGACCTCCGCCACCATCCTCAATGGTTGGGTGAGGCCCTGTTGCATTCTGGGAAAACACAACTCATTACTGTGGTCCCAATGCACATGATTTATTGGTTAATGCCTAGAATGTAATAACTAAAAGAACTCACAACATAAGTATCCCCGTGTAGCCGCTCTCTCACTCTTTAAGGTGTCCCCTCGGCAGGCATGATGCTACGGGTGAGTCCTGCCTGGATTTCCTCACCCTGAGTATAAACATGTCCAAGCAGGCCTGCAGATACTAACAACTCCCTCTTTGGAGGGTCTCATTTATTCAACCAAAAAGAACAACACAAAAGTGGAACCTGAAGTCAGCGTCGCCACTGGAAAACGGGCTGCCTCCAGGTTAATCAGTCTTACAACTTGGCTCCGTAGCCCTGGGGCACTCAGGCCGAATTCCCTGTCTTGAAATCAGACTTCTGTGGAGCGTTCTGCTGGCGCCACTCTTCCCCTGACAGCATGGCACTCTTTGCTAAGTCCCTCATAGCAACCGGGAAGGCCCCATGCCCAGTTCGTTCTCTGGAGCTGCTCCTGTCCCTTCCCTGGGAACACTTTCTCTTTGCAACTGCTTCTCTCTCTGTAAGCCCCTTCTCGCCAGAAGTCCCTTCTCCCTGGCAGTAGTTTCCCGGCACACTGGGCTTCCTGCTACGGTCTGAGAGATCCCTTTGCTGAGACCCAGGCCTTCCTGGATGTCTGCTTTCTGCAGCTCTGCCCTGGGAATCTCCTGCCTCCAAGAGCATCTCCTTGGCTCCCTGTTCTGGTGGGATCTCCAGACAGTTCCCTGTCTCCAGGGAGCTCTGGTGATCTGGGAGCTCCTCTCCTCAGGATTGTCCTGTCTCTTGGTATGTCTACACTACGAAATGAGGTCGATTTTATAGAAGTCGATTTTATACAGTCGATTGTATGTGTCCCCACTAAGCGCATTAAGTCGGCCGAGTGCTTCCACAGTACCGAGGCTAGCGTTGACTTTCGGAGCGTTGCACTGTGGGTAGCTATCCCACAGTTCCCGCAGTCTCCACCTGCTGAAGGCTGACCTGGGGATACTGGAGGAGAAGTAGCTTTCTTGCAGGCAGTCACAGGCAGACTGGGCCCTGATTCCCCTTAAAGGGCCAGTCGCCCCATGGCACCCTGAGTTCACACGACATTCTACCACTTATCCAGTTTCAATCAAAGGTGTTAATGTCCAGTTGGGAAGCTGGGCTCCTGTTATACAGCTACAAGTCCTCAAATGGAAGGACATTCTCAGTGCTGACTGGATTTCAATTGTGGTCCACCTTGAATGGCTTAGTACAAAAAGGGACAAACCCTAAACACTGACTTGATGAAGATGATGGCCAAATACTACAGTCGGTGGCAGTTACCACCAAGCGATGCTCATTGAGTTCTGAGTGTTTTCCATCTTTATATTAGTCTCTAAGGTGCCACAAGTACTCCTGTTCTTCTTTTTCCATCTTTATAATGCCAGAGCCGGCCAAGAACTGAATTGCTGTCTCAGTGAGCATCGCTTGAAACACAAATCCCACCCAGTCTACCTTGGCATAACCCTAGATAGATCTTTCACATGTCTTACCCATGTAACAACCTTCTAAGCTCATGGGCCGGCACTGCAGAAGAAGCAAATGCACAGACTCTCCAATCATACGGTTTAGCCCTCTGTTACTCTGTGCTCTGGTCTGGCTCCCTTCGTCTCACGTTGGCACACAACTGCACTCAACCATGCGCATCGTAACTGGGACAATTCGCCCCACACCAGTACCATGGCGCCCTGTGTTAAGCGACATCACGCCTCCACATGTCTGCCGTGAGGTTGCTACAGCCAGGATGGTTGAGAAGATCAGGGCAAACCCAAGCCTACCCCTGTACACAGACCTCTTCCACCCCCGCCCCATGAGTGCCCTTGTCTTTGAGTCAACCTTTGTGGGCCCCCTTGCCCAGCCCAAATGTCTCTGTGCTGTCAACGTGGTGTGAAGAATGACTTGCAGCTGATGTCAGAAACGAGTCTTTTCTAGCTGACCCACCCACGCGTGGACCTGGCTTTGATTTGCCACGCCGCTCCTGGGTCCTTCTGAACCTATGTCAAGTGAGCCAGGGTCAATGTGCAGCCAGCCCTTCACTCCTGTGGCCACACGGAGGACCCCACATGTGAATCATAGACTATCAGGGTTAGAAGGGACCTTAGGAGATCATCTAGTCCAACCCCCTGCTCAAAGCAGGACCAATCCCCTGACAGATTTTTGCCCCAGATCCCTAAATGGCCCCCTCAAGGATTGAACTCACAACCTGGGTTTAGCAGGCCAATGCTCAAACCACTGAGCTATCCCTCCCCCCCATGGCTGAGGCCAAAGGCAGACAATGCAGCACATCTGTGACGACTGCCCCCGACTAGATTTGATGCTGGTCTGAGGGACTCTGCACTTCGCTGATAGGGCTGCTGCAAATTGGCTTGGCAAGAGCCGCATCCAATCAGAAGAAGCACTAGTGCAATGTGTGGCCTAGCTGAACGACTTAGTACAAACAGGGGCAAACCGATCCTCAATTCCAGCCAATCTTTGGCCTATGATCCCAATAGCAATTGCAAGGCCTTCTTCCCAGGCTTCAGTTGCTATGCAGCAGACACAATTGGCCAGCATGTACATTTCTTCTTCTCCTCTTCCCCCATAAACGCTGGGGGATCAGGGCCCCTTTGTGCTGGGTGCTGACCAGACACGGAAAAGCGTCAGGCCCTGCCCTGGGAGGTTTACAGTCTAAAGAAACAAACAGATGACGGGTCGGAAATGGGGTACAACGTACGAGCTAGAAGCCTGATGAAGAATTGCTCCAACTTTGTTAGTTAAATGGATTGTGTCGCGTCCCCCCACCCAAAAAAACCTTACAAATATTCAAAAAGGAGGCTCCCAGCTAGAGCTGGTCCAATTAGTAACTGAAACAAAATGATCTGATGAATTGAAGCATTTTTATTCTGGGCAGGAAATGGCTAAGAACAGACTTTGACGTTGGACGTGTCTGTTTGAAATCACTCAGAACCAAGCTTTGTACATTGTCTTGCCCCACGGTGGAGGAGGAGAGATTATTTACGTTCAGTCATACGGATCGAGAGCTCCTTTGCGTCCTCACAACAGCCCCCTGGCATCCCGGGCACAGTCAGCTTTGCTGTCATACCCAAGTAACCCGGCCCATTCTGGGCTCCAGGTGCCCAGTCCCTACAGCTGTGCCAGCTGCTTTCAAGTCCAGGCACCGGCCCGTTTGTGTGTCACTCTCGTTTGGATGGCCAGCTCGGCCTGGCGGGAGGGGAAGTGGTGACGTGCTATCAATGGACAGCCAGGGACGCCGTGCTCATAGGTTGGGGGCAAAGGAAGACTCCCCCCAGTGCAGCCCCAAATTGAGGCAGCTGATACTCCTGCTGAGGACCAAGCCAGGTCGGCAGATTGTTGGTCTGCCGCACAGGGGCATGAAGGCACCACAGAGCCTGGCCAGAGGGTCCCGGTGGTCTCCTGTGCACCAACAAGGAGATGGACAGCCTCTGCAGCTCCTGGGTTTGGGCGGGTTTGGGAGGAATGTGGGGAGCGAGTTGGGTGTGTGGGGGGAGGGAAGGTTAAAAATCACAGAAGTAAAGAATTTGGCTGAGTTTACTTTATTGAACATCAGCTGTAGAGTCAGCGATGGTGGCCGGGGCGGAGTCCGTGGCTCCATGTGGGGATCTGCTGGCGGAAACTAAAAGCAGAAAGGGTCCCGCTCCACCTCAGCCCTCAGCACCATCGAGGATTCAGCATTCTCCTTCTTGCTTAAAGCAAAGACTTCCAAGGTTTTCCCTAGAAGGAAAGACAGAGACACAGAACTCAGGGCTGCAAACTTATGGGCAACGAGGGCAAAGCTTCGGTCAAGGCCCCAGTATGTCAAATTAACCAGAGCTTATTCGCTGACAGGAAAAATTAGACTGAGGAAGTTGACCCAGCCGGTAGGAGGTAAAAACAGATGGGTACAGGCAGGGGCTACAGTGACATGACAATTGTGTTTTAGTTTTTATGAATGGGCCATTTATTCTTGTACTCACCAGACTGCTTTGCAAAAGAAGCATTTGTTGCTGTATGTTTTGTTATCAGTGCCACAGATCGGGTGTAAGTCCTTGGTGCAGACAGAAGGTGGCTTCTTGTACTCACTGCAGAAACCCTGGGGCTGATGTTATTAATTCATTATTATTATTATTATTATTAATGCCATTCTCTGTATTACATGAGGGCCCTGCTGGTGTCCCATGGTGCTGGGTGTGCTATGTCCCTGCCTCCCAGAGCTCACTGTCACTATCTAACCTGCCCCTCAGCTCTGACGAACTGATTTCCCAATTCCCCTCTTGCTGCCAGCAGGAGCTAAGAAAGGGCAACCACACTGCCGGTCTCCCTGGTCCCTGAGACTCTTCCCAACCCGCATCACAAGGAGTGTGAGAGAAGGGGCGTCTGCGCAGGGAGCTGATGCTCAAATATAAAACTCCTCATGCTCTTGTGATACCGTCCCCTCCCCCTTCTGTCTCTGAGTTGCTTCCGGTGCCTCCCCGAGGCCCATCACAGACGGTGTCCTGTCCAGTAAAGGATGGAATCCATCACTTGGACCACATGGCGTCTCACCCCCAGGGATTGACTCTCCCCTCAAGCCTGCTCCCAATTTACTCCTGAGTCCTAGCATGTTTCTAACCCAGAGATCATGGGCTCCTTGATGTTACAAACCAGGGGGAGGAAACGATTAATTAACAGTGAGAGTTGGACTCACCTTACCATCCTGACCAGTAGCATCTGGAACAAAAACACAGACACAAATGACACAATGAAGGGAAATGCTGGCGGGAAAGTCACTTAAGAACATTCATCTCTGTAGGACAATGCATGCAGCTTCCTCACTGGCAAATGTCACCATGGGAAGGTTCCCTACACTAACCCCAGCTGTACCGTAATGTAACTCCATGACCCTCACCGGCAGGTCCACAGCAGTGTGTGTGAGATGAGAATCAGCCTCCCAGTGAGAATGGAGATTTACAATCAGGCTAGAAAACCACAAAGGAATGTCTGAGGGAAGCATGGAGACAAATGCGCCCACAGTCAGACCCGTAAATACTATCATCATTGCCCAGGATTAACGGCAGGCGCGATTGTTTGGAGTTCCCAGAGTGGAGTTTGGGTAAAAGCCCATAATGGCCCTTCAGTAACATCTTTCCAAAGGAAATGGCTGTTTCTGCCATGAGCCACTTCCCCGCTTATGACACCCAAACGCCCACAGCTGGAGCTCGGCTGGTTTTTAACAGTCGAGCCCCTGCTGAAGGTTAGAGGGTCAGACACAGAGCTCTGTACAGGCTGCAGCAAAAGTTACTCACCCTGAAAGCTGAAGAAGAGCCCCAGAGCGAGGAACACAACAACAGCTGCTGTCTTCATGGTGGACGTGGGTCGTGGGTCTGCTGGAGTCTGTTAGTGCTGAGCTCTGCAGATGCTCTCCCAATGCAGCCCAAGGGAGGAGATCTCATATATATAGACAAGAGGTTGGGCTCTCCAATTGGATTATGAAATCCCTGTCGAAATGGTCACTGAGGCTACAAACCAGTACAATGAATGGTCATTCCCTATTCCTGTTCATGATGGCTCATTGATCATCTAAGTCAGGTGTACATTTTGCTCCCTGATTAGTTGGCTAAAACTTTTCCAGCTGGAAGGTCAGGTGTGCCGAACAACAAATAACAAATACTCTTGTTCATGCATGACCATCCTTCTTGTCAGATGAGCCCAGGTGTTGGCATGAAGAATGTTCCCCATCCCTTATGCAAATAAACCTCACAATACAGGGCGCTCATAAGTGGCAGCTATGAAAACACTTTGGGGATTGCAATAAATATTCGTGAGGAAAGTTACATTGTTCTCACCCGCATGGCTAATTCTACCAAAATGGTAAATCTTAGTACACCATTGTAGAGAGGAGAGATCATGTACATTTGGTCTATGTGTCCGTGCACCGTTGCTTGCTCAGAACAGCTGCTATGCATCACTCATGCTAGACTATGCTATCATGCCCCAGTAACCCAGCACATTCTAGGGTCTGCGTGTCCTGCTCCTAACACACCAGCGGCTGCTTTAGTGTTCAAGCACCTGCCAGCCTGTTTGTAACAGGTCTTGGGACACTCAGGCTCAGGCAGGAGGGAGCAGATGTTTGGCGGATAAAGGTGTCTGCGCAGATGTGACAGACGTAGACTTTCTACTTAGTACCTCACAACATGCTGACTAAAAACATTATAGATTATCATTATACAGTTAGCATGATACAATATCACTAGAGCACATGTTAAATGGATTATTAACTGCCTGTTTCACAGGCCTCAACAAGTAGTTGTTAAGAAGAAATAATCAGTGAATGAGGGTGGTTCTAGTGAGGTTCTGCATGGATCAGTGCTAGGCATGGCAGTCTTCGACTTTTTTCATCACTGCTCTGGAAGTGAAAAATAAAGAACTGCTGATACAATTTGTGGATGACACAAAGGTTGGAGGACTGGCATCTAGTGATGAGGGCAGGGCCGTCAAACAGAACCATCTGGATTGCTCTGTAAGATGTTCTGTAACATACAAAATAGGTTTTATTACAGCCAATGAAAAGTTATCCATTTGGGTCTACAGGCTGCAGGCTGGCCCTATAGAATAGGGGCAGTCTCCTGGAAAGCAGAGACTGTGAAATGGAGCTAGGGTTCATAGTGGGCAAGCAACTGAACATGAGCTGCCGGTGTAGCGAAAATGGCTAATGCGATCCTTTGACTGTAGAAGCAAGGCAGTGTAGGAGTCAGGAGGTGATTTTACCGCTGTACATGACAGAGCGAACAGGGAAGTTTGAGAGGGGGAGAAGGAGATCCCCCTGCTGAACGAAGAAAGTGCGAGGACTAACTTCGGGGTGAGTGAGTTTGTTTGGCTGTTTGTGATTTTCTTTCTCTTTCAGGATCGTTAAGTTACAGGGTCAGTTGGGTCAATTGGGATTGTGTGTTTGGGGACTGTTTGAGCCTTTGTTCCTTCGATCATCCTTGATCAGCCTCAATCAGCCTTGTGATCACCCTCCCCCTGTGTGATTAACGGGGGGGTAGGGCTGACCTAGGAGAGAGGGCCTTAAAAGCCAGAGGCTAAGCGACCAAGGGGAGCTAGCGAACAGGGGACCGGAAACAGGGGAGTTTGTGGGCAGGAGACGTAATATAATTGTTATGGTTAGGAAGGGCCACATCGCCACCGCCAACGCTGCTCCTGTCTCCTCCAACTGTGCCTGTATCCAGACAGAGAACCTAACCATGGATGCCTCTACCCAGATCCTGGTGTGGATTTGCAGAGACTCTGGCCTGCATTTCCCACTCACAGAAAGCCGGGCTGGGGGGACCATCCAGGGTGAGTGGTGTTTGCTGGTGGAATCTCTCAGGAAGCAGGTGGGAGAGTTACAGGAGGAGCATCCGTGCCCATGAGGAATTCCTCAAGAGTATTCATATGGAGACATCCAAGGCTGAAGAGGCTATCAAGCTACAGATGACTGCTGTCACACCACCGGGGGAGGAGGATGTGGCTCTGCCCAGGGCCAGCTTTAGGACCTGTGGGGCCCGATTCGAATACCCGGCGGTGGTTTGGGTCTTTGGCGGCACTTGGCGGCGGGGGGTCCTCTCCGCATCTTCCGCGGCACTCAAGGACCCCCCCGCCGCTGAAATGCCGCCGGAGCGGACCGCCACCGGGTGAGCCTAAGGCGCGGGGCCCTCTTACCCGCAGGGCCCGATTCTGGGGAATCGGGGGAATCGGCCTAAAGCCGGCCCTGCTCTGTCGCACGGAAGACACTGGCTGCTGGTTACTTCTGGCAGCAGGCAGTGCTCCATCCCTATTTCCAACCCACCCACTGTGGTGATGGAAAGCCATTTTGCTGCCCTGGCAACGAGCGATGAGGAATCGCCCCCACAGGTGAAGGAGGAGAAGCCATGTACCCCCAAGGCTGGGAGGATCACAGCCACCACTTCCAGGAGGAAACATAGGGTAGGGGTGATTGCTGATTGGGTTTGAGAGCCTGGGAGGGAGGGGGAGACCCCGAGTGGCCGCGGCGCACGCGCTGCTTCTCACTCTCCCTCCCTCCCTCCTAGGCTTGAGAGCCTGGGGGGAGGAGGCAGGGCTGGGGATTTGGGGAAGGGGCGGAGTTGAGGCGGGGCCGGGGGTGGGGTAAGAAAAAAACGGGGGGCGGGGGCGCGGCCAAAATTGTTTTTGCTTGGGGCGGCAAAAATCCTAGAGCTGGCCCTGCTGGGGGTCATAGTGTATCACAAGCTAAATATGAGTCAACAGTGTAACACTGTTGCAAAGAACCCGAACATCATTCTGGTCTGTATTATCAAACAGAGTTTTTCCGAGAAGTAGTTTTTCCGCTCTACTCTGCGCTGATTAGGCCTCAGCTGGAGTATTGTGTCCAGTTCTGGGTGTCACATTTCAGAAAAGATGTCTTGAAACTGGAGAAAGTCCAGAAAAAAACAACAAAAATGATTGTGGGTCTAGAAAACATGACCTATGAGGGAAGCTTGAAAAAACTGGGTTTGTTTAGTCTGGAAAAGAGAAGAGACATGATAATAGTTTTCAAGTACATAAAAGGTTGTTACAAGGAGAAGGGAGAAAAATTGTTCTTCTTAACCTCTGAGGATAGGACAAGAAGCAATGGGCTTAAATTGAAGCAAGGGCAGTTTAGGTTGGACATTAGGAAAAATTTACTAACTGTCAGGGTGGTTAAGCACTGGAATAAATTGCCTAGAGAGGTTGTGAAATCTCCATCATTGGAGATTTTTAAGAGCAGGTTAGACAAACACCTGTCAGGAATGGTCTAGATAATACCTCATCCTGCAGGGGACTGGACTAGATGACCTCTTGAGGTCCCTGCCAGTCCTACAATTCTATGATTCCTGGGACCAATACTGGAAGATTGACTCCAATTGTGGTGTTCACATTTGGAAAAGGATGTTTAAAAATTGGAGGCGGTGCAGAAAAGAGCCACAAATATGAGTTAAGAACATAAGAACAGCCATATGGGTCAGACCAAAGGTTCACCTAGCCCAGTATCCTGTCTTCTGACAGTGGCCAGTGCCAGGTGCCCCAGCGGGAATGAACAGAACAGGAAATTATCAAGTGATCCATCCCCTGTCACCTATTCCCAGCTTCTGGCAAACAGAGGCTAGGGACATCATCCCTGCCCATCCTGGCTAATAGCCATTGATGGACCGATCCTCCATGAACTTTTCTAGTTCTTTTTTGAACCCTTCACAACATCCCCTGGCAAGGAGTTCAACAGGTTGACTGTACGTTGTGTGACTCGAGCACTGGAGGAAATGCCTGAGCAGTGAGAGACTTAAAGAGGTTGTTCTGTTTAGCTTATCGAAAAGAATGCAGAGAGGTGACTTGATTGCTGTGTGTAACTACCCTGAAGGGGAGAGAATACTGGGTATTAAAGGGCTTGTTATGCGATCAGAGAAAGGCAGAACATGAATCAGTGGCTGGAACCAAAGCCATACAAATTCCAATTAGAAATTAGATGGACATTTTTAGCGATGAATGTAACAAACCATTGGAACAAATTCCAAGAAAAAAAATGGTGGATTCTCCATCTCTGGAGATCCAGTCTGGGTGACTTTCCGGAAGATGGGGTAACTGGTGAAATGTAATGCCTGCGTTCTACAGCACGTCAGACTAGATGATGTAATGGCCTTACACTCTAGGAATCTATGGCTCTGTGATGTGGGGCTTGTCACATTTCTGGGGTTAACTGCATCCCTGCATCTCTGCTCCCTCTGGGGTCTACTCAAGGGCACCCCCTTTAGCTCTCCGACCCACAGCCATCACCTTTTCATGCACCTTTTACTCATGGTCTTTGCTCATGATCTCATGATCTGGTCTATGGAGAACACTCAGGTCTGGAAGTGAATCAGATACAGAGAACGTGTCTGGGGTTTGCGTAGGGATTTCTCTAGGAGGACAGGGCATGGCAGGAGGTGATATAATAACTTCCAGAAGTGGAGCCATTTAGTGCCTGTGACTGGTTATTGCACTTTGCGTTTTCATTAACTCTGATCTGTAAGCTGGGGGGAGCCCGTGTGAGACACGGGAGAGCAGAGTCCCTCTTTGGACAGGGGAAAAAAACACAGAGGTAACGAATTGTGCTGAGTTTGCTTTATTGGACATGCAGGGGGATAGTCAGTGATGCTGTCAGGAGCCCTGGAAATGGAGGATGAGACAAGAACATGGCTCCATGCGGGGATCTGCTGGTGGGAACATGAAGCAAATGGGGTTCAGCTCCATATCAACGCTCGGCACCCCTGAGGATTCAGCATTCTCCAAGTCGCGCAAAGCAAAGACTTCCAAGGTTTTCACTAGGGGGAAAGTCAGAGACACAGAATTCAGGACTTATGGGCAATGAGGGTAACCTTCTGTCAAGGCCCCATTATGTCACATTAACCAGAGCTTATTCGCTGACAGGAAAAATTGGACTGAGGAAGTTGACCCAGCATCTAGGAAGTAAAACAGATGGGCGCAGGCAAGGGCTTGAATCACACCACAGTTATGTTTTGGTTTTTATTAATGGGCTATTTATTGCTGTAGAATCATAGAATCACAGGACTGGAAGGGACCTCGAGAGGTCATCTAGTCCGGTCCCCTGCCCTCATGATCTAGACTAGTGGTGAGCAACGTGCGGCCCATCAGGGTAATCTGATTGCAGGCCGCGAGACATTGTGCTGATGTTGACCGTCTGTAGGCACAGCCCCCCATAGCTCCCAGTGGCTGTGGTTCGCCGATCCCGGCCAATGCGGGAAGTGGCGGGCTGCAGGGATGTGCTGCCTGCCGCTTCCCGCAGCTCCCATTGGCCAGGATTGGCAAACAGCAGCCACTGGGAGCTGTGGGGGGCAGTGACAATGCCTTGCCCACTACGGATTTAGACCATCCCTGACAGGTGTTTGTCTAACCTGCTCTTAAAAATCCCCAATGATGGAGATCCCACAACCTCCCTGGGCAATTTATTTGAGTGCTTAACTACTGCCCTTGTTGCAATTCAAGCCCATCGCTTCTTGTCCTATCCTCAGACGTTAATTAAAACAACTTTTCTCCCTCATGCTTGTAACAACCTTTTATGTACTTGAAAACTGTTATCATGACCCCTCTCAGTTGTCTCTTCTCCAGACTAAACAAACCCAGTTTTTTCCATTTTCCCTCAGAGGTCTTGTTTTCTAGACCTTTAATCATTTTTGTTGCTCTTCTCCAGACTTTCTCCAGTTTCTCCATTTTTTCCCTGAAAAGTGGCATCCAGAACTGGACACAATAATCCAGTTGAGGCCGTAGCAGCGCAGAGTAGAGCAGAAGAATGACTTCTCGTGTCTTGCTTACAACAGTCCTGCTAACACATCCCAGAATGATGTTTGCTTTTTTTGCAACAGCGTTACACTGCTGACTCATATTTAGCTTGTGATCCACTATGACCCCAGATCCCTTTCCGCAGTACTCCTTCCTCGGCAGTCATTGCCCATTGTGTATGCGTGCAACTGATTGTTCCTTCCTAAGTGGAGGACTTTGCATTTGTCCTTATTGAATTTCATCCTATTTACTTACAAGACTGCGCCACAAAAGGCACATTTGTTGCCGTATGTCTTGCCATCAGTGCCACAGACGGGGCGGTAGTCCAAGGTGCAGGCAGTTGGAGGACTCTTGTACTCACTGCAGAACCCCTACAAGTGAAATTCGTATCAGTGTTATTGTCTGTATTGCAGTAGTACCCTGACATTCCCATGGGGCTGGGCGTGCTGTGAACACAGAGGAAGGGACAGTCACCCCCCTCCCACCCTCAGGCTCACACTGTCTTATCCTGTCCCTTGTCTCTTTCGACTGTGGTTCTGAAGCACTCACTTCCCAATTCCCCTTTCACTGCCTGGAGGAGCTGAGCCCGTCTCCCTGGTCCACGAGACTCTTCCGAACCCGCATCACAAGGTGTCTGAGCAAAGGGGTGTCTGTGCAGGCAGCAGATCCTCAAATATGAAAAATGTTATGCTCTTGTCATACCGTCCCTTGCCCCTTCTGTCTCTGAGTTGCTTTTTGTGACTCCACCAGGCCCATCACAGACGGTGTCCTGTCCAATAGCGTATGGAGTCCATCCCTCGGACCACATGGCGTCTCAGCCCCAGGGATTCGCTCTCCCCTCACTAGGGCCTGGGGGAGAGTCTGCTCCCACATTGACTCATGAGTTCCAGCGTGTTTCTAACCCAGAGCTCCTGGCCGCCATGATGCTACATACCAGGGATCGGGACAAGTGACAATTGATTCACAGTGAGCGTTAGACTCACCTGACCACCATGGCCGACAGCATCTGGAAGAAAACACAGACACAAACAATACAACTAAGGGAAATGTCAGAGGGAAATCAGTTAACAACATTCATCTTTGCCTAGGACAATGCATGCAGCTTCCTAACCAGCAACTGGGTCATGGAAAGGTTTCCTGCTCCCTCATCGAATTGTTGTGACAAATAGAAACATTGAGTGTAATGCACCGACAGTCTGACCTGAAATACCATCACCAGGACCCACAATTAACTGCAGGCGCGATTGTTTGCAGTGCCCAGACTGGAATTTGTGGAAAGGCCTTAATGGCCCCTCAGTAACATCTTTCCAAAGGAAATGGCTGTTTCTGCCATGAGCCACTTCCCCGCTTATGACACCCAAACGTCCACAGCTGGTGCTCGGCTGGTCTTTAACAGTCGAGCCCCTGCTGAAGGTTAGAGGGTCAGACACAGAGCTCTGTACAGGCTGCAGTAAAAGTTACTCACCCTGAAAACTGGAGAAGAGCCCCAGAGCGAGGAACACAACGACAGCTGCTGTCTTCATGGTGGACGTGGTTCGTGGGTCTGCTGGAGTCTGTTAGTGCTGAGCTCTGCAGATGCTCTCCCAATGCAGCCCAAGGGAGGAGACCTCATATATATAGACAAGAGGTTGGGCTCTCCAACTGGATTATGAAATCCCTCTCGAAATGGTCACTGAGGCTACAAACCAGTACAGCAAATCGTCATTCCCTCGTAAGTCGTAAGTTGGACAAGAATGGGTCTGTATCAAATGTCCTTTGGGGACTGCAATAAATATTAATGGGGAAGGTTAAACTGCCCTGACATACACGGGTGAGTTCAAAGTCAGCCTTTGTAAATCGTGTCGCACCTGCAGAGGAAGGCAGGTTATTTACATTCGATCAGGTGTGTCTGGGGCTCTGTTGGTTGCTGAGAACTGCCACCTTGCGTCCCAGTCACATTCATCTTTGCTGTCCTGCACCAGAAACCGGCATATTCCAGGGTCCATGCACCGTGTCCCTCAAGCCCCTGCCAATCTCTTTGTAAAAGCAGCTTGGAAATTCGATCTGGGCCAGGAGGGAGGGGAAGCGGCCATGTGGCACCAGTGTGCAGCCAGTAGCCCCGTGTCCATATGTTAATGGGGACAGGGCGAGCTCCCTCAGGCAGCCCCAAACTACGGCAGCGGATAGGTCTGGTGGGATCCAGGGGAGCGGGACGAGCAGAGGCTGTGCTGCATGGGGCAGGAAGGCAGCACAGATCCCATGCGGAGGGACTCCTTCGCCCCTTGTGCACCAGGGAGATCATGGCTGGGGTCAGGGTACAGGTCTCTGCCGCGGGGATCGGGAGGGATGTGGGGTCGCTGTGGGCTATGGCACAGTGGGGCTGTACATGGCCCCAGTGCTGCTGGGGGGAAGTGGTGGGATGTTCCCTTCTCTGCTCCCAAATGCAGGAGCAGCTGGGCACTGGGTAACTGTCTGGGGGCGCCGGGCTCTGCTTCTGGGCTGGGGATTCCTCCTCCCCTCTGCCCCAGGCAAAGCCCTTGAACTCTGGCTTCGCTCTTGGCTCCAGGATTTGCAGCACTGAAAATACGGGGATGAGCCTGCTGACTCGTCACTGGCCCTGTGTCAGCCCAGGTCAGCGCCTGGCCGGGTCAAAGCCCCATAGTCCCTCCAGCACAGGCCTGTGGTCGGGGGAGAAGGGTCACCTACAGCCCCTTTCATCTCTGTACAGCAAGACTGGGAGTTGCTGAATGCTGCAATAATCAGCAAGAAACACCCCTGGCAAATGTAGGTGAGTGCTGCTTAGCATTATCATTATTAAGTATAGTAATATCGGGAGGAGGTGTCTCAGAGTCTGAGAGGAGATGGGTGCAGGACACGTACCGGGTGTTTGCATGTGCAGTTCTCTGAAAGGAAAGGAGATGGGGGGGAGGAGGAGGTACAATAATACCTGAGGCTGTCATGCCTGGTCCTGCTAGTGCACCTTCTATTCTCTGGCCTGGCCACACAAGAACTCTCTGCTAAGAGCTGATGTGACACTGGAGAGCAGCGTCCGTTCCTTGGCCAGGGGAAATCCAGACAGGGAAAGAATTCAGCTGTGTGTATTCTACTGACCAAGCAGATGGAGGGGGGCCACCCCCGAAATGGAGGATGAGCAGAGAACTTGTCTCCACGCATGGATCTGTTGGTGGAACGTGAAAGCAAAATGGATTTAGCTTCCTCCCAGCGCTCGGTCCCATGGAGAACTCAGCATTCTCTGCCATGCTCAAAGCCAAGATTCCCGCCCCTCGCCCTACCAGGAAAGGCAGAGATACAAAACTGACTCAGCGCTAGATTCTTCGAGGGCAGAGAGGTCAAAACATCTGCAAAGGTCCCCATTACAGGGATGAATTAACGCTGCGCTCTTGGGCCTAACTGTGAGAAGTGAGAGTCAGATAGTTGCTACGTGGGCTACAGACTGGTCAGGAACATTTTGACGAAATGGCTTTCAATAAGGAAATGTATACATGACATTTCTTTTTGGAAAAAGAAATGGAAAAAGCGCTATCAACGCTGTCAAAATGATGAGTTCCGATTTTTCATTTAGAAATGACTTTCCATTTCAAAACTTCCTTTATTTCATTACCACATATTTTAAAACAGTTTTTTTAAAAGGTCAAAATCAAAATGAAACATTTTGAAATTATAGAAAAAAACAAATTGTTCCTTGGGTCTAAATACCGGTGAGAATGGCCATGAACCTGAGTTCCTGCACAACTTTCTATGTTTTTTGTGTTGATTGATGGGCTGTTTATTCCTGTACTGACACGACTGCTTTACAGGTGTGGAGAAAGCAAATAAGGAAGTGTTATTTACTCCTTGTCATAACACAAACATTTTGTTAAGCAGTTTTGTTTGTATCAGGGGGTGTTTTGGGTTTAAGTTTAAAGGAGTTTAAGGAATGTAACGTGTATCTAGCCCCCCACACTCCCACTCCCCCTGTAAATTCCCTCGCTAAGCTCCCCTGTTAGCTGCTCCTGTTCGCTAGCTTGAGTCATTTTGGGGTGCCCCTTTGTACCAACCTCCCCGTTCTTTGTCTCTGGCGTCTCCCCACTCTCAGACGCTCCTGAGTCACTGGGACAGGGCGCTGGCTTACAGCAAGCATCAGCATGGTCAGAGATCAGTCAGGCTCCCCCAGGGCAGCCCAGAAGTGAGGCAGCTTCCAAGCACGTGAAGAGCCAAATGTGGCAGGTTGCTGGTCTGCTGCACAGGGCATCAGCGCAGCTCGGCCCCAGTCAGAGGGACTCCGCAGTCCCCTGTGTGCCATGGAGGAGACGGACGAACTGTGCAGCTCGTAGGTCTCTGGGGGGCGGGTGTGTGTGTGTATCGGAAGGATCAAGGGTTTATTGGTGTGTAGGGTGTGGCGCACGGCATGGATCCACATTCCCACAAGTCCTTTACACCTCCCACCCTGACAATTAGCCCTGGGCCCTATGTCTGGGTTGGGGATCCCATCCCCTCCAATCCCTTGGTGTGACGTTATTGACATGAACTGTGACTGCATAGATCATTGTTGCAACCAAGGTCCTATCGTTGCACCAAATCTTGTACAAAGGAGGTCCATTAAGGTGTCTATGAAAAGGTTATGATGTGCTGGTTATAATTATGCTATCTGTATGCATGTATCATTTTTGTATTTGAAGTTATAAATATTGGCTATTTACTTGTATCTCAATGTGTTTGATTCTAAGTAGCACCGGTGAAGCATTTGGCCAGCTTATTGAGAAGGGACTCTTCAGATTAAGTGTCCAATCAAGAAACACTTAACTGACAATGAACCTTGGGAGACTCCAATCCACATGAGAAGTCTTCCTGGGAATGTTCAAATTAGCATGTGAGCAATGGCTGCTTTCCCGTAAAGAACCGAGTCATGCATGGACATGTGACTTCCCCAAGTGACTCCAAACTCCATCTTGCTGCTGTGATTTTCCACACTAAGAACAAAAGGGTGTCCTTCCACATGGCAGAGGCTATAAAAGGCCCTGGAAACCCCTCCATTCTGTCTTCAATCCTGCTTCTAACCTCTGGGGTAACCTTGCTACAAACTGAAGCTCTGAACAAAGGACTGAATGACCTATCCCAGCTGTGGATGTTCCAGAGACTTGATTTGAACCTGCAGTTTATTCCATCACTGCTACAAGCCTGAACCAAGAACTTTGCCATTATTGTATGGAATTGATTCCATTGAACCAGTTCTAGATCTCATCTATATTTCTTTCTTTTTATGAATAAACCTTTAGATTTTAGATTCTAAAGGATTGGCAACAGCATGATTTGTGGGTAAAATCTGACTTGTATATTGACCTGGGTCTGGAGCTTGGTCCTTTAGGATCGGGAGAACCTTTTTAATTTTACTGGGGTATTGATTTCCCTGGCCACACAATAGCAGATGTAAAGGTAGCCATCTTACAGCAAAAAAACTTCAGGACCAGACTCCAAAGAGAAACTGCTAAGCTCCAGTTCATTTGCAAATTTGACACCATTAGATCAGGATTAAACAAAGACTGTGAATGGCTATCCAACTACAGAAGCAGTTTCTCCTCCCTTGGTGTTCACACCTCAACTGCTAGCAGAGCACCTCACCCTCCCTGATTGAACTAACCTCATTATCTCCATACTGATTTATACCTGCCTCTGGAGATTTCCATTACTTGCATCTGAAGAAGTGAGGTTCTTACCCACGAAAGCTTATGCTCCCAATACTTCTGTTAGTCTTAAAGATGCTACAGGACCTTCTGTTGCTTTTTACAGATTCAGACTAACACAGCTACCCCTCTGATACTTGGTTTTCATAACCATTCGTCCCCATAACAAGTGGCCCTGATGGTGATACTGGGAAATCTGAGGGAATTGCTTATATGACTTCTAGTTATCCAGTGGGGCGAGACTGAAGTCCTCTCTGTTTGGCTGGTTTGGTGCCTTAATAGTAAAGGAACCCCAGCTTTGGGCTGTGACTGGCATGCTCTAAGCAATTTGTCCTGAATTGATACTCTCAGTTGTGTCCCGCCAGAGGCAGCCTCATTACACCAGGCAAAGCTCTTTTACACGGGCTTTGCTCACGGTCTCGTGATCTGGGCCATGGAGAACACTCAGGTCTGGAAGGGAGTCAGATACAGGGAACATAATAATAAATAATAAAATAATAAGAACGTGTCTGGGGTTGTGTATTGATTTCTCTTGTAGGAAAAGCCATGGCAGGAGGTGATATAATACTTGCCAGTCTGTGGCTCCCTGAATGCCTGTGACTGGTTACTGCACTTTGTGTTCTCATTAACTCCGGTCTGTAAGCTGGGAAGAGCCTGTGTGAGACACGGGAGAGCAGAGTCCTTCCTTGGAAAGGGGGAAAAAACCACAGGGGTAACGAATTCTGCTCACTTTGCTTTATTGCACAAACAGGTGGGGAGTCAGCGATGCTCTTAGCGGCCTGGAACTGGTGGATGAGACGAGAACGGGACTCCGTGCAGGGATCTGTTAGTGGGAACTAAATGCTAAAGGTCATCTTTTTGCTTGGCCTCATCGTGCGAATTGCATTTTCCATAATGCTCAAAGCAAAGACTTCCAAGGTTTTCACTGGAGGGAAAGACAGAGACACAGAACTCAGGGTTGCAACCTTATGGACAACAAGAGCAAAACATCTGTCAAGGCCCCAGTATGTGACATTAACCAGAGCTTATTTGCTGACAGGAAAAATTACACTGAGGAAGTCGACCCAGCATCTAGGAGGTAAAGACATGGGTGCAGGCAGGGACTAGAATTACCTCACAATTGTATTTTAGTTTTTGTTAATGGGTCATTTATTCTGTTACTTACTAGACTGCTTTGCAAAAGTAGCATTCGTTGCTGTATGTTCTGCCATCAGTGCCACAAACAGGGTCATACTGCTCGGTGCAGACTTCTGGAGGCTCCTTGTACTCACTGCAGAAACCCTACAAAGAACATTAGTATTGCTATTAGAGTTATTGTCTGCATTTCAGTGGTGCCCCGACACCCCACTCGCCTCTGAACAGAGAGGGAGGGACACTCCCTGCCCCTAGGAGCTCGCAGTACCTACTCCTATCCCTTGTCTCCACTGACGTTCTGATGAACTGATTCCCCAATTCCCCTCTCGCTGTCAGGAGGAGCCGAGCCCGTCTCCCTGGTGTGAGAGACGTTTCTGAACCCACAGCACATGGTGTGTGAGCGAAGGGGCATCTCCGTAGGCATCAGATGCTAATCTGACATTACCCAGGGTACAAGCTGGACTGATGAACAGCTGTGTGCCCTTTTACACTGCTTTGCTAGGAAAGCAACCACTCCTATTCCTGCTCACCCACAGCCTCCAGCATGTAAATTACTCTGAGCTGTACGGCATGAGTGCTTTGGCCGGCCACTCTTGAATTACACTGCAGGGAAACACCAGCAAGCTTCCAGTCCCAGACTCTCGCCCCAGAAATGTGCGTCTTGTAGTGCCCAGCACCCTCCTGGACAATACAAGCTCATATAAAGTCTGTCATTTTATTAATAGAAAATGAAATGCACAAATCCTGTTGTTTCAAATGGAGTTTTCCAAACCCTTCAATCCAAACACACTGCTTTAGATAAAACAATAAAACAAGTTTCTTATCTACAGAAAGATAGATTTTAAGTGATTACAAGTAATGAGGCATCAAAGTCAGAATTGGCTACAAGAAAATAAAAGCAAAACACCACTAATGCCTGACTTATCAAGCTAAGTGAATTCAAAGCAAAAGGTCTCTCTCACCAAATGCTTCAGCAGTCTTACTGGCTGTCCTTTCCACCAGGACCCCTCCCCCAGTCCCGTGTTACTTTCCTTGTCCTTCAGGTATTGGTGATGTTGTGGGCAGAGAGAAAGGGAGGAGTAACTTGGGGCGTTTGTTCCCCATTCTTATATTTTCCCCTCTTCTTTGAGCATCATCTACAGCTGGGATTCATGCGACAGAAAGTTTGTGGGGATGGGAACCTCCAGCTGTTCCTTTGCCAACAAGTAAATTTCTCGCTCACAACTTTTTTCCTGCCAAAGAATGGCCATGTAACCATGTGAGGGTCCCTTTGATTATGTTGAGACCTGGCTGAGGTGTCAGTTTGTCTTTTGTCTCTGGTTTATAGCTGTTTCCCCAGACTGGGTACATGTCTTATAGACTAGAATCTTATAACTTTACATACAATGTTGCCTCACAGATTTAACAGGACAATAATGTTCAGCACATGATGAGTGTTCAAAGATACCTCACAAGGCATACTTTCTAAAAAAGGTATCATAATCTTGTAAAAGGGGTGAACATAGGGGTACAGACTGTCACACCCGGTCTAAGAGATGCTTCTGAACCTGCATCATATAGAATGTGAGTGAAAGAGAATCTCCACAGGCAGCAGATGCTCATAAATCAAAAACTTCATGCTCTTGTCACACCGTCCCCTCCTCTGCTCTGTCTCAGTTGCTCCCTGTGTCTCCCCCAGGCCCATCACAGACGGACCTGTACAATAGCATAGGGAATCCATCCCCATGGCTTACGTCTACTCAGCAGTGAGACACCCCTGGCTAGCTCCGCTCAGCTGACGTGGGCTCGGGCTGTGCAATTGCTGTGTAGACATTCGGGCTTGGGCTGGAGCCTGAGGTTTGGTACCCCACGAGGGGGGAGAGTCCCCGAGCCCGAACATCTACACAGCCATTTTGAGCCCTGCAGCCCACGCCCCCCAAGCTCGAGTCAGCTGATCCGGTCCAGCTATGGACGGGCCCTGGGTCTTTGTTCCAGTGTAGACATACCCATGGGTTCTCAGCCCCAGAGATTCACTCTCCCCTGGCTAGGGCACTGGGTACAGTCTACTTCTGCTCTGAGTCATCAGTTCTAGCGTGTTTCTAACCCAGAGATCGTGGTCCCTGTGATGCTACAAACCAGAGACTGGGGAAAGTGACTATTAATGAACAGGGAGAGTTCGACTTACCGTACCAGCCTGGCCAGCAGCATCTGGAACAAAACATACAGACAGAATGAGACTCTTTCAGATTCTCTCTCCCATTCTGGTGCTGGGGTTATCCATGTCCCTAGTTCTGACCAAGTCTCTCTCTTTACTTCTACTATCTTGGTGGGGGGATCACCTGCAGAGCCCGAGAGGGCCAGTGTGATGGTGTCTGCACAGAGAATGACCGACACTGTCTCCTGGCAACTAATGGCCTGGGCCCCTCCCCTGACAGGTGCCAACTGAAGGTGTTGGAGAACAAAGAGATCAGGTGGCCTCCTGGCCTGGGAAAGAGACAAAGGCAGAGGAGATGCTGGAGAGTTTCAGTTGGGAGCTGGCTGGGGAATTGGAGGGAGCCCCAGGACTGGGGTCTAAGCTCCCTGCCCCCCAGAAGGACCTGACTGAGGGGTCCTGGGTGTACCTACAAGCCCTGCTTGGGACTGTGTTCCTGTTGTCCAATAAACCTTCCGTTTTACTGGCTGGCTGAGAGTCCCGGTGAATCGCAGGAAGTGGGGGTGCAGGGCCCTGATTCCCCCACACTCCGTGACAGGAGATGTCTCCTCTACAGGACCTCACCCTCGCCTTTGGGGGAGGTGGGAAGTTTCCTACTTTTCCAGGAACTTCTGAGAAGATCTCAGTGCTATTTGTTTTAACCCTTCTCCTTCTGGATGAAGGGTAACATTGTATCTATCCACTCAATTCAGTGAAAGGCTTCAGAAAATATTCATGCTGCCAACAAGACTTAATCATAAAAATGCAAAGAAATGTCTTTCTTTCTTTCTTTGGAGTTTCAGGGGGAACAATTCACCCATGTAGTGGGATCGTGGTTGTCTTAAGCCACCTATAATAAAACAATGCCCACATGATGGTCTCATCTTTTAGCTTCTGAAACACAGGCCCCTGCCACTTGAGCTGAAGAAATAGCTGTTAGTCGCCACCTCCATAATACCCTGATGTTCTTTCAAAACTACATCCAGCCAACAGAGGCCAAAAAATGTCCATTGACATCAGTGGTAGCAGGGTTAGACCCCAAACTATCCACAACAAAAGTGGTTAATGGCTTTGCTTTAAAAAGCCTTTTATGGAGTTCTGCATTTCAGAGGCATTTCATACCACAGCCACTTTTCTGTCACTCAGTTTTCCTATGCTGCCCTGGTGCTGGCTTCTGACATTGGATTCCAGTTTGTCTTTGTTGTTTCTTGATCTCTCTGTAAGTGTGAGGGGTTTCCTGGTTCTGCTTCTTGGTCCTGCTCATTAGGGGCTCTGATGGGAAACTTGTGATCTGGGTCTTCAGGAGTTAATTTTCAAAAAGCCAACCTAGAGCAACAGGGATTGAATTGTGCCTCACTGCCCTCGGGAGCAGCCTGCTTTGTCTCTCTCTGTGTTTTGGGTTCTTGTACATTAAGGTTCTGGATTCTGAGAAATCATGTCGTATTATATTGCAAGGATACAGAAAGAGAGTTTTACATTTTACTCTAACATCCATTTGGATGGTATGAACATAACACTGCACACTCCGCCATGTACCCCACAACAGGCTGTCTGGTCCATTCATTGACACTGCCTGAAAAATATCAGAACACTAACGGTTGTGTCTCAGCAGCTGTTTTGCAGAATCCTGGATCTCACGGGCAGCCAATAAAACCTCAGCAGCTTTTGACTCTCTCTCTCTCTCTCTCCATTATTTGAGTGTCTCTTCCGAGTTAAGCCATAGCACAGAATTACATCAGCAATTACTCAATTCTAATGAGATGTTTCATTCAGAACAGGTCTGACTGTTTGTTAATGAACCTGTATCCAATTGACTAAGATATCAGCCCCCCAAGTGAAGATTATCTGTAATAAGGAGCTCTGGATAACGGGATCATTCAACATTACAAGGTAGGGATTTAGCCCAAAAAAGCAAGTGTTTGGAGAGGATCTAAATCTTCCCATTCCTCCTTTGGCAATGCCATAGAGCTTGTCATGCTAATAAAGTATCGTTGAACTGAATTAATTCAGGGCATGAAGCAATTCCTAAGTAATACAAGGTAAGAAGAAATTTTTGCTGTGGGAAGCTTCTCTCAGAACTGCCGAGGGCCTTGTACATGGCTCTAAATACACTGGCATAGGCTAGTGTTGGAAACAGAGATTGGGTAGCTGGGTGCCTGGTCTGATCCCGGGTGGGAATTTTTGACTCCTGATGGTAAGGTGACTATATAAAAAGTGTGAAAAATCGGGGGAAAGGGAGGGGAAATAGGTGCCTATGTAAGAATAAGCCCTGAATATTGGGATTGTCCCTATAAAATCGGAACATCTGGTCACCGTACCGTGCCTTATGGCCTCTTTGTGGAGTTTCATAATAAACAATGACAGGAATTAAAATTATTTAAACAACTAGATCAAGAATTTTACTGCCAACCTCCTCAACCTCAACAAAATAATCAGAAAACAACGAGAACCGTCGATGAGAAGAAATTCAAAAAGAAAGAGGATTCCATGGATGTTTGGTTTCTAGGGGTGAATCTTTAGAGCTGCCTCAGTTTCTGGCAGAGTCAGTGATATCCCAGCCCAGAGAGAACCCTGGGAACAGCCCTTCCGAGCTCTGGGATCCGTGCAGGGAGGTTAGAGCTCCTGGATTCAGCCACTGTGGGGATGTGTGAATCCCTGTATAGATCAGAGTGAGGCTGGCCCCGACCTTTCAGGGGGCAGAGGTATCAGAGCAGGGCTCAGCACAGGTTACAGCAAAAGTGACTCACCTGAGTAGAAGCAGCAAAGTGCCAGAGCGAAGAGCAGAACGGCCCCTGTTATCTTCATGGTGGACGTGGCTGTCTGGTCTGCACTGGGCACTTGGTGCTCCGCTCCCTCAGTAAACCCCACAGACAGAGCCCCGCTATATATAGGGTGTCAGAGAACCCACCTTCATTGTGACATCATCCTAAATAGTCACTCACAACTCCGGTAACCGGAAGCAAAGCTCTCAAGGGGAATGTGAAACTGTAAACAATGTTTCCTCCTCAACAAGATTCCAGGATAAGTTGAAGGAGGTTACAAGTCACACCCTTGATTTGGTGAATGATTGAGTAGGTATGAGTGCTCACCATGGGGACATGGGCACCCAAACCTGGATATGCCTGTTTGTCATGACTGCGAGTGCAGAACATATTGCTCATGCTGCACGTTAAAGGCACTGACCCAACCAAGCACCTGACATTTACCGTGTTACCAGCCTCTTTCAGCCAGACTCTGCAGTAGGTTGCAGCAGCGGGGGCAAAGCTGACCGTAAGCGACTGCCATGCTGTCCTAATCTTGCAAGTATTCTGCCCGGAGCCGGTGCCTGGCTTAGTTTAGAGGTGCTAGAGGGCAGGTCTAACTCATTCCACCGGCCTGTGACCCCAAGAAGCCGTTTCCAATGTCGTGAGATTCCAGGATCTTGGTTCTGTCCCTTTCCCCGGCTGTGCGCCCTGCGGCAGCTGCAGTGATGGGGTGACTCAGGAGTTGATTGGGCACCTGGAGATCCCCATGCACAGGTTTAGCCCAGTGTTGACTTGGGGCCCAGCCCTGCACGGTGCTGGGCGCCCTCGCAAGGAGCTGAGAGCTATTTAGGACCAAACCAATCAGCGCGGCAACGATCCCAGTCACAGGAACACCGCAGTCCCTGGTGCCCCCTGGAGGAGATGGACGGAGTGAGCAGCTCATGGGTCTCTGGGTTGTGGGGTATTGGGAGAAACGAAGCTGGGCAGGGGATGGCGCACAATGTGGATCCACATGGCCACACATGCTCCATGGGGAAAAAGAAGGACAAGCCATGTACACCTCCCTCGCCGAAAAGGAGGCCTGGGCCCTGTGTCTGGGTTGGAGAGCCGTCACGGGGTCCCTGGTGTGCTGAGGAGACTAGCGGTTAGCGTCCACTCCCTCGTGGGGCAGTGCCAGAGGAGCCCTGGTGCGCTCACTCCACCGGGCTCTGACCCAGGGACCTAGGAATGGCAGCAGCGTATGGCCTCCAGGAGGGGCCCTCAGAGCTACCTTGCCTGGGTCATTCCTACCACTGCTTCCCTCCCTCAACATCTAGTCATAGAATATCAGGGGATCTGACCTCAGGAGATCATCTAGTCCAACCCCCTGCTCAAAGCAGGACCAATCCCAACTAAATCATCCCAGCCAGGGCTTTGTCAAGCCTGACCTTAAAAACCTCTAAGGAAGGAGATTCCACCACCTCCCTAGGGAACCAATTCCAGTGCTTCACCACCCTCCTAGTGAGATAGTGTTTCCTAATATCCAACCTAGACCTCCCCCACTGCAACTTGAGACCATTGTTCCTTGTTCTGTCATCTGGTACCACTGAGAACAGCCGAGCTCCATCCTCTTTGGAACTCCCCTTCAGGTAGTTGAAAGCAGCTATCAAATCCCCCCCTCATTCTTCTCTTCTGCAGACTAAATAAGCCCAGTTCCCTCAGCCTCTCCTCGTAAGTCATGTGCCGCAGCTCCCTGATCATTTTCGTTGCCCTCTCCTGGATTCTCTCCAATTTGTCCACATCCTCTCTGTAATGTGGGGCCTAAAACTCGACGTAATACTCCAGATGTGGCCTCACCAGTGCTGAATAGAGGGGAATAATCACTTCCCTCGATCTGCTAGCAATGCTTCTATTAATGCAGCCCAATATGCCGTTAGCCTTCTTGGCAACAAGGGCACATTGCTGACTCATATCCAGCTTCTTGTCCACTGTAATTCCCAAGTCCTTTTCTGCAGAACTGCTGCTTAGCCAGTCAGTCTTTAGTCTGTAGCGGTGCATGGGATTCTTCCATCCTAAGTGCAGGACTCTGCACTTGTCCTCGTTGAACCTCATCAGATTTATTTTAGCCCAATCTTCCAATTTGTCTAGGTCACTCTGGACCCTGTCCCTGCCCTGCAGCATATCTACCTCTCCCCTCAGCTTAGTGTCATCCGCGAATTTGCTGAGAAAAACAAGGAGTCCAGTGGCACCTTAAAGACTAACAGATTTATTTGGGCATAAGCTTTTGTGGGTAAAAAAAACCCCACTTCTTCAGATGCATGGAGTGAAAATTACAGATGCAGACATAAATATACTGACACATGAAGAGAAGGGAGTTACCTTACAAGTGGAGAACCAGTGTTAATAGGGCCAATTAATCAGGGTGGATGTGGCCCACTCCCAATGATTGATGAGGATGTTGTGACACTCTGTACCTCGGGAGAACACCCTACACCCCCATGTTTATCTTCATAAAATGATTGTGTGGTGCCCAATACAAAGTTTGTCATGTCGGGTGTCTGTGGAAGGCTCATGATGCACTGAGCATGGTTGTTATAGGGATGTTATAGTAATTGTTACAGTGATGTTATAGGTTATAATGTCATGTACATAGTTATGAGGCTGAAAATGTGTCCTCATGGCTTAAAGCAAGCCCAGGCAGAAACTCTCCAGGAGCAGAGGGGCAGCTCACACCTCGTCAGGGCATGGATGGGACAAACCCAGCCCAGCCCCACAGGAACAATGGACACTGGCTCATGCAGCAACCAAAGAACCTGTTAGTCCCTGGAGGGAGTCACCCCCTTCCTTGGGGCAGTTTGGGACTGTGATGAGGTAATGCTCACCTGACTCTGAAGGGGGGGGGCGCAAAGCCAAGAGGAAAGAAAGGACATGATAAAAAGGAGAGATGTTTGTCCTGCTCTTCCTCTCTCTCTTCCTCCTACATCTACAGACACCACCACCAAGCGACTGAAGCTCTGATCAAAGGGGAGAGCCTGGCTGAAGAGCAACCAGCCGGTGGTGAGAAGCATCTAAGTTTGTAAGGACACTGAAAGTGTTATGATCAGTTTAGAATGTGTTTTGCATTTATTTCATTTGACCAGATCTGACTTGTTCTGCTTTGACTTATAATCATGTAAATCTACCTCTATAGTTAATAAATCTGTTTGTTTGTTCTACCTGAAGCAGTGCGTTTGGTTTGCAGTGTGTCAGAGACTCCCCTTGGGAGAACAAGCCTAGTACATATCAATTTCTTTGTTAAATTGACGAACTCATATAAGCTTGCATCGTCGAGTGGGCATAACTAGACAAGCCCAAATTAATGGTGTTAAATTTGCAGATGAATTATAGCTCTGCAGTTTCTCTTTGAAGTCTGTAAAATGCAACAAAGAGTCCTGTGGCACCTTAGAGACTAACAGACATATTGGAGTATAAGCTTTCATGGGTGAATACCCGCTTCATCAGACGCATCTGACGAAGTGGGCATTCACCCACGAAAGCTTATGCTCCAATATGTCTGTTAGTCTATAAGGTGCCACAGGACCCTGTGTCACTTTTTACAGATCCAGACTAACACGGCTACCCCTCTGATCTTTGAAGTCTGTTTTTGAAGTTTTTTTGTTAAAATATGGCTACTTTTAAATCTGTTATTGAATGTCCAGGGAGATTGAAGTGGCTTTTGTATGTTACCATTCCTGATGTTTGATTTATGTCCATTTATTCTTTTGCGGAGAGACTGTCCAGTTTGGCCAATGTACATGGCAGAGGGGCATTGCTGGCACATGATGGCATATATCACATTGGTAGAAGTGCAGGTGAATGAACCTCTGATGGTGTCGCTAGAGTAGATATGGAGACAGAGTAGGCAATGAGATTTGCTACAGGGATTGGTTTCTGGGTTAGTGTTTCTGTGGTTTGTAGTTGCTGGTGAATATTTGCTTCAGGGGGAGGGGGGGTGCTGTCTGTAAGCGAGGACTGGCCTGCCTCCCAAGGTCTGTGAGAGTGAGGGATTATTTTCCAGAATAGGTTGTAGATCGTTGATGTGCTGGAGAGGTTTTAGCTGGGGGCTGTACATGATACCCAGTGGTGTTCTGTTATTTTCCTTGTTGGGCCTGGCCTGTACTAGGTGACTTCTGGGTATCCATCTCGCTCTGTCAATCTGTTTCCTCATTTCACCAGGTGGGTATTTTAGTTTTAAGAATGTTTGATAAAGATCTTGTAGGTGTTTGTCTCTGTCTGAGGGGTTGGAGCAAATTTGGTTGTATCTTAGGGCTTGGCTGTAGATAATGGATCGTGTGATGTGTCTTGGATGGAAGCTGGAGGCATGTAGGTACGTATAGCGGTCAGTAGGTTTCTGGTATAGGGTGGTGTTTATGTGACCATCACTTATTTTCAGTGGGTTGTGAAATCCAGGAAGTGGATCTCTTGTGTGGACTGGTCCAGGCTGAGGTTGATGTTGGGGTGGAAATTGTTGAAGTCCAGGTGGAATTCTTCAAGGGCCTCCTTTCCGTGGGTCCATATGATGAAGATGTCATCAATGTAGCGCAAGTAGAGGAGGGGCACTAGGGGACGAGAGCTGAGGAAACGTTGTTCTAAGTCAGCCATAAAAATGTTGGCATACTGTGGGGCCATGCGGGTTCCCATAGCAGTGCCGCTGACTTGAAGGTATAAGTTGTCCCCAAATCTGAAGTGGTTGTGGGTGAGGACAAAGTCACAAAGCTCAGCCACTAGGCGTGCTGTGGCCTCATCAGGGATACTGTTCCTGACAGCTTGTAGTCCATACTCATGTGGAATATTGGTATAAAGTGCTTCTACATCCATGGTGGCCAGGATGGTGTTTTCAGGAAGAACATCAATGCATTGTAGTTTCCTCAGGAAGTCGGTGGTGTCTCGAAGATAGCTGGGAGTGCTGGTAGCGTAGGGTCTGAGGAGAGAGTCCAAATAGCCAGATAATCCTGCTGTAAGAGTGCCAATGCCTGAGATGATGGGGCGTCCAGGGTTTCCGGGTTTATGGCTCTCGGGTAGCAGATAGAATACCCCTGGTCGGGGCTCTGGGAGGGTGTTGGTGTAGATTTGTTCCTGAGTTTCTTGAGCAGATGGTGTAGTTTCTTTTGGTATTCCTCAGTGGGATCAGAGGATAGTGGCCTGTAGAATGTGGTCTTGGAGAGTTGCCTGGCAGCCTCCTGTTCATAATTCGACCTGTTCATTATGACTACAGCACCTCCTTTGTCAGCCCCTTTGAATATAATGTCAGAGTTGTTTCTGAGGCTGTGGATGGCATTGCGTTCTGTACGGCTCAGGTTATGAGGCAGGTGTAGTAGTTCCGGGGTGGGGCTCGTCCCTTCCTGGGGCGCCTGAAAGCCAGGCCGCCCCGCTACAAAGCGAATAACAGTTCTGAGCTCAGGCCCTTTGTGCAGGGGCTGAGCACACAGTTAACAGTTCTGAGCTCAGGCCCTTTGTGCAGGGGCTGAGCAGACAATTACCAGTTCTGGGCTCAGGCCCTTTGTGCAGGGGCTGAGCAGACAATTACCAGTTCTGAGCTCAGGCCCTTGGTGCAGGGGCTGAGCAGACAACTAGCAGTTCTGAGCTCAGGCCCTTGGTGCAGGGGCTGAGCAGACAATTAACAGTTCTGAGCTCAGGCCCTTGGTGCAGGGGCTGAGCAGACAATTAGCAGTTCTGCGCTCCGGCCCTGGGTCAGGGCGGGGCTGCACACCAATAGTCAGTCAGAGGCCCAGGCCCTGTAGCAGGGGCGGGGTCAGTTTGGGTTAGCCCAGGCCCTAGTTCAGGGCGGGGCAGCAAATCAATAGTCAGTCAGGGCCCAGGCCCCCTTGGACAGGGAGGAGGAGAGACTGCCACCCGGCGCGGGGTGGCAGGGGGGAACACAGGCCCACCCACTCCACTGTGTTCCAGCCCGGGGCCCTATCCGCAGCAGTCCGTCTGCCGCGCAGTCAGTGGGGATCCTGACCACAACACACTGACATGGGTTCGGGGTCTGCTATCCCCGGGCCACTTCCCATCTCCTCCTCCATGGGTACCTGCTCCTCCTGGGGTCCGTCTGCTGGGTCACAGATCATGGGCTCCTCCGGGCCCCGAGCAGCAGGTAGGTGTGTCGCTCCCTCTGGGCCCTCGGCGGGGGGAAGCTCAAACCGCTCCTCCGGGTACCGGGCTCTCGGCAGGCTCGGCCAGTCCTCCTCCGGGTACCGGGCTCTCGGCAGGCTCGGCCAGTCCTCCTCCGGGTACCGGGCTCTCGGCAGGCTCGGCCAGTCCTCCTCGGGATACCGGGCCCTCGGCAGGCTCAGGTCCGCGGGAGCTCGGGCACCAGCGTCTGTCCTCTCCCGCTGCCGGCCAGCTACTGAGCGCTGGGGCCTGGCCTTTATACTTCCTGTCCCGCCCCTTGACTTCCGGGGGGCGGGGACAGGCCGCAGTGGCTCCGCCCACTCTGGCGGCTTTTCTGGCTCGTCCCTTCCTGGGGCGCCTGGAAGCCAGGCCGCCCCGCTACAGCAGGTAATGCTGTTTGTTCACAATTTCAGCCTGTGCACATCTGCGGAAGCACTCTATGTAGAGGTCCAGTCTGTCATTTCGACCGTCAGGAGGAGTCCTCACAGAATTCTTCTTCTTGTAGGGTTGGTAGGAGGGTTCCTTTGGGTCAGCACACTGTTCAGTGATGTGTTGAAAATATTCCTTGAGTCGGAGACAACGAAAGTAGGCTTCCACATCACCACAGAACTGTATCATGTGTGTGGGGGTGATGGGGCAGAAAGAGAGTCCCCGAGATAGGACAGACTCTTCCGCCGGGCTAAGTGTGTGGTTGGGTAGATTAATAATATTGTTGGGTGAGTTAAGGGTACTACTGTTGTAGCCCCCTGTGGCATGTAGGAGTTTAGATAGTTTACTGTCCTTCTTCCTCTGTAGAGAAGTGAAGTGTGTGTTGTAAATGGCTTGTCTTGTTTTTGTAAAGTCCAGCCACGTGGAAGTTTGTGGGCAAGGTTGGTTTTGTGTGAGAGTCTCCAGTTCTGAGAGCTCATTCTTGATCTTCTCCTGTTTGCTGTACTGACTGCTGATCAGGTGGTTCCTCCGTTTCTATTTCCATTTCATACGGCTAAATTCAGTGCCTTGCATGGTGTCAAGTATCGGGGAGAGCCGTGTTAGTCTGCATCCACAAAAACGAGGAGTCCAGGGGCACCTTAAAGACTAACAGATTTATTTGGGCATAAGCTTTTGTGGGTAAAAAGCCAACTTCTTCAGATGCATGGAGTGAAAATTACAGATACAGGCATAAATATACTGACACATGAAGAGAAGGGAGTTACCTCACAGGTGGAGAACCAGTGTTGACGAGGCCAAATCAGTCAGGGTGGATGTGGTCCACTCCCAATAATTGATGAGGAGGTGTCAATACCAAGAGAGGGAAAATTGCTTTTGTAGTGAAACAGCCACGCCCAGTCCCTGTTCAAGCCCAAATTAATGGTGCTAAATTTGCAAATGAATTGTAACTCTGCAGTTTCTCGGAAGTCTGTTTTTGAATTTTGTTTGTTGAAGGATGGCTACTTTTAAATCTGTTATTGAATGTTCAGGGAGATTGAAGTGCTGTCCTGTTGGTTTTGTATGTTACTATTCCTGATGTCTGATTTGTGTCCATTTATTCTTATTAATTATTATTATTATTCGCATTTATTAACAGACTTCAAAGAGAAACTGCAGAGCTACAATTCATTTGCAAATGTTGAATATGTTAATGGGGACAGGGCGAGCTCCCTCAGGCAGCCCCGAACTACGGCAGCGGATAGGTCTGGTGGGATCCAGAGGAGCGGGACGAGCAGAGGCTGTGCTGCATGGGGCAGGAAGGCAGCACAGATCCCATGCGGAGGGACCCCTCCGCCCCTTGTGCACCAGGGAGATCATGGCTGGGGTCAGGGTACAGGTCTCTACCGCGGGCATCGGGAGGGATGTGGGGTCACTGGGGGCTATGGCACAGTGGGGCTGTACGTGGCCCCAGTGCTGCTGGGGGGAAGTGGTGGGATGTTCCCTTCTCCGCTCCCAAACGCAGGAGCAGCTGGGCACTGGGTAACTGTCTGGGGGCGCTGGGCTCTGCTGCTGGGCTGGGGATTCCTCCTCCCCTCTGCCCCAGGCAAAGCCCAGCAAAAACTCTGGCTTTGCTCTTGGCTCCAGGACTTGCACCATTGAAAACACAGGGATGAGCCTGCTGACTCGTCACTGAGCCCTGTGACAGCCCAGGTCAGTGCCTGGCTGGTTCAGAGCCCCATAGTCCCTCCAGCACAGGGCCTGTGGTCGGGGGAGAAGGGTCACCTACAGCCCCTTTCATCTCTGTACAGCAAGACTGGGAGTTGCTGAATGCTGCAATAATCAACAACAAACACCCCTGGCAAATATAGGTGAGTGCTACTTAGTATTATCATTATTAAGCATAGCAATATCGGGTCAGGTGGGGGGAGTCTCAGAGTCGGAGAGGAGATGGGCATGCAGACAATAACTAGGAAGACGTGGTGGCCCAGGCTTCAGCAGGGCTAACAACATGAGGATGTCTTAATGGGTGAAGAGCCATGTCCCTCTCCCTTCAGAGTTCAGGTTTAAGCTTGCAATCTCCTTGCAATTCACCATGCTTAAAGTCTGACTTTAACATAAGAACGGCCACACTGGGTCAGACCAAAGGTCCATCTAGCCCAGTATCCTGTCTGCCAACAGTGGCCAATGCCAGGTGCCCCAGAGGGAATGAACAGAACAGGGAATCATCAAGTGATCCATCCCCTGTCGCCCATTCCCAGCTGCTGGCAAACAGAGGCTAGGGACACCATCCCTGCCCAGCCTGGCTAATAGCCATTGATGGACCTATCCTCCATGAATTTATCTAGTTCTTTTTTGAACCCTGTTATAGTCTTGGCCGTCACTACATCCTCTGGCAAAGAGTTCCACAGGTTGACTGTGTCTTGTGTGAAAAAATATTTCCTTTTGTTTGTTTTAGACCTGCTGCCTATTAATTTCATTTGCTGACCCCTAGTTTTTGTGTTATGAGGAGTAAATAACACTTCCTTAATTACTTTCTCCATACCAATCTTGATTTTATAGATCTCTATCATATCCTCCCTTAGTTGTCTTTTTTCCAAGCTGAAAAGTCCCAGTCTTATTAATCGCTCCTCATATGGCAGACGCTCCATATCCCTAACCATTTTTGTTGCCCTTTTCTGAACCTCTTCCAAGTCCAATATATCTTTTTTGAGATCAGGCGATCACATCTGCACACAGTATTCAAGATGTGGGCATACCATGGATTCATATAGAGGCAATATAATATTTTCTTTCTTTTTTTTTTCCTAATGATTCCCAACATTCTGTTAACCAACATTCTGTTAGCAAATTTAATGTGGATAAATGTAAAGTAATGCACATTGGAAAAAATAACCCCAACTATACATACAATATGATGGGGGCTAATTTAGCTACAACTAATCAGGAAAGATCTTGGAGTCATCGTGGCTAGTTCTCTGAAGACGTCCACGCAGTGTGCAGCATCAGTCAAAAAAGCAAACAGGAGTGGTGTGGAGAAAGTGAATAAGGAGAAGTTATTTACTTGTTCCCATAATATAAGAACTGGGAGCCACCAAATGAAATTAATGGGCAACAAGTTTAAAACAAATAAAAGGAAGTTCTTCTTCAAACAGTGCACAGTCAAGCTGTGGAACTCCTTGCCTGAGGAGGTTGTGGTACATTGGTAGATGTGCAGGTGAACGAGCCTCTAATGGTGTGGCTGATGTGATTAGGTCCTACGATGGTGTCCCTTGAATAGATATGTGGACAGAGCTGGCAATGGGCTTTGTTGCAAGGATAGGATCCTGGGTTAGTGTTTTTGTTGTGTGGTTGCTGGTGTGTATTTGCTTCAGGTTGGGGGGCTGTCTCAAGATCTGCGCTAGTGAGGGATTGTCCTTCAGGATAGGTTGTAGATTTTTGATGATGCGCTGGAGAGGTTTTAGTTGGGGCTGAAGGTGATGGCTAGTGGTGTTCTGTTACTTTCTTTGTTGGGCCTGCCCTGGAGTAGGTATCATCTGCAAATTTTGCCACCTCACTGTTTACCCCTTTTTCCAGATCATTTATGGACATGTTGAATAGGACTGGTCTCAGTACAGACCCTTGGGGGACACCACTATTTACCTCTCTCCATTCTGAGAACTGGCCATTTATTCCTACCCTTTGTTTCCTATCTTTTAACCAGTTACCAATCCACAAGAGGACCTTCCCTCCTATCCCATGACAGCTTACTTTGCTTAAGAGCCTTTGGTGAGGGACCTTATCAAAGGCTTTCTAAAAATCTAAGTACACTATATCCACTGGATCCCCCTTGTTCACATGCTTGTTGACCCCCTCAGAGAGTTCTAGTAGATTGCTGAGGCACGATTTCCCTTTAAAAAACCATGTTGACTCTTCCCCAACAAATTATGTTCATCTATTTGTCTGACAATTTTGTTCTTTACTATAGTTTCAAACAGTTTGCCCTGTACTGAAGTCAGACTTACTGGCCTGTAATTGCCGGGATCACCTCTGGAGCCGGTTTTAAAAATTGGCATCACATTAGCTATTCTCCAGTCATTTGGTGCAGAAGCTGATTTAAATGATAGGTTACAGACAACAGTTAGTAGTCCTGCAATTTCACATTTGAATTCCTTCAGAACGCTTGGGTGAATCCCATCTGGTCCTGGTGACTTTTTACTGTTTAGTTTCTCCATTTGTTCCAAAACCTCCTCTAATGACACTTCAATCTGAGAAACTGTCCCAGATTGGTCACCTAAAAAGAAAGGCTCAGGTTTGGGAATCTCCCTCACATCCTAAGCTGTGAATACAAATGCAAATAATTCATTTTGTTTCTCCGCAATGGCCTTATCGTCCTTGAGTGCTCCTTCAGCATCTCGATCAGCCAATGGCCCCACTGGTTGTTTAGCAGGCTTCCTGCTTCTGATGTACTTAAAAAAAGGTTTGCTATTACTTTTTGAGTCTTTGGATAACTGTTCTTCAAATTCTTTTTTGGCCTTCCTAATTATATTTTACACTTCATTTGCCAGAGTTGATGCTCCTTTCTATTTTCCTAACTAGGATTTAACTTCCACTTTTTAAAGGATGCCTTTTTGCCTCTCACTGCTTCTCTTACTTTGTTGTTTGGCCACAGTGGCTCTTTTTTGGTTCTCTTACTATGTTTTTTAATATGGGGTATACATTTAAGTTGAGCCTCTATTATGGTGTCTTTTAAAAGTTTCCATGCAGCTTGCAGGGATTTTACTTGTGGTGCTGTACCTTTTAATTTCTGTTTAATTAACGTCCTCATTTTTGTGTAGTTCCCCTTTCTGAAATTAAATGCTCCTGTGTTGGGCTGTTGTAGTGTTTTCCCCGCCACAGGGATGTTAAATTTAATTATATTACGGTCACTATTACCAAGCAGTCCAGCTCTATTCACCTCTTGGACCTGATCCTGCGCTGCACTTAGGACTAAATCAAGAATTGGGTCTCCTCTTCTGGGTTTTGGGACTAGCTGCTCTAAGAAGCAGTCATTTAAGGTGTCAAGAAACTTTATCTCAGCATCCCTTCCTGAGGTGACATGTTCCCAGTCAATATGGGGATAGTTGAAATCCCCCATTATTATTGAGTTTTTATTTTAATAGCCTCTCTCATCTCCCTGAGCATTTCACAGTCACCATCACCATCCTGGTCAGGTGGTCGGTAATATATCCCTACCACTATATTCTTATTATTAGCATGGAATTACTATCCATAGAGATCCCATGGATCAGTTTGGTTCATTTAGGATTTTTACTTCATTTGATTCTAAGTTTTCTTTCCCATGTAGTGCCACTCCCCCACCAGCACGACCTGTTCTGTCCTTCTGATATATTTTGTACCCTGGTATTACTGTGTCCATTGATTATCCTCATTCCACCAAGTGTCTGTGATGCCGACTATATCAATATCCTCATTTAATACGAGGCATTCTAGTTCACCCATCTTATTATTTAGACTTCTAGCATTGGTATATAAGCACTTTAAAAACCTGTCACTTTTTAGCGGTCTCCCATTGCATGATGTAATTAAATGAGACTTTTTCTCATTTGACTGTTTCTCATCAGATCCTACCTGTATTTTATCATCTTCCATCCTCTCCTCCTTACTAGGACATAGACAATCTCCATTAGCAGACCCTCCCCTAAGGGATGTCTCTGTCCGAACCACGGGCTCCTCCGCACCTGTGGGCTTTCCCCCAGCCCTTAGTTTTAAAACGGCTCTAAAACCTTTTTAATGTTAAGTGGTAGCAATCTGGCTCCATTTGGTTTAGCATTTCAGAGAATGCTACCATGGTCCTGGACTTACCTAATAGCCTAAATTTGGCCTCCAGGACCTCTCTCCTATCTTTCCCTATGTCATTGGTACCTACATGTACCACAACCCCTGGCTCCTCCCCAGCACTACACATAAGCCTGTCTAGATGTCTCGAGAGATCCACAACCTTCTCACCAGGCAGGCAAGTCACCATGCGGTTCTCCCGGTCATCGCAAACCCAGCTATCCATAAAAAGCAACAGAGTCCTGTGGCACCTTAAAGACTAACGGATGTATTGGCATGCGTCTGACGCAGTGGGCATTCACCCACAAAAGCTTATGCTCCAATACATCTGTTAGTCTTTAAGGTGCCACAGGACTCTTTGTTGCTTTTTACAGATCCAGACTAACACGGCTACCCCTCTGATACCAGCTATCTATGTTTCTAATGATCGAAGCTCCCATTACTAATACCTGTCTCTTCCGAATAACTGGAGTTCGCTCCCCTGGAGAGGTATCATCAGTGCGAGGGGATACATACCATGACATCGTCTGGAAGGAGGGTCCCAATTGTGGGATTGTTTCCCTCTGCTCCAGTTGGATGTTCTCCTTCCCTGAGACTTTCATCCTCCTCAACATCACAGAGGCTGTCAGACCGGGGGTGGGACCATTCTACTGTGTCCCGGAAAGTCTCATCTGTGTCCCTCTCTGTCTCCCTTAGGGCCTCTAGCTCAGTCACCCTGGTCTCCAAAGCCCGTACACGGTCTCTGAGGGCCAGAGGCTCCTTGCACCGAGTGCACACATACTTCACCCACCCACAGGGCAGGTAATCAGACATGCTGCATTGGGTGCAATAAACTGGATAGCCCCCTGTAAGAGGGTCCGGACTCACCCCTGCGGCGCCTCCTGCTGGTCGTCCAGGGAATTTGCTCACCAGCCTCTGGAGCGCCCTCTGCAGGCCGGTGATCCGCCTTGTCCTCTGCACTGGCCCCTGTGTCCCTCCCAGGACCCCGGTGCCCCTTGCCCTGGGTGCTGCCCCCTGACACACGCTAGGTCTCCCCTCCCAGGGGAACCCCCACCCACTAACCCCACCTCACCTCAGGATAAGGCCACTGCCAGTCACCAGCTCTGCCAGGGCTGTTTTAAACCCCTCAGGCGGGAGCGGGGTAACCACCCTGCTACACCCCCACTCTGTTGCTGGACTGCTGCCTGCATTCTCCTTTTACTCCTAAAGCTTGTTCCTTTCTTGAGGTTTTGTTTTTATCAGGGAGTGTTTTGGGTTTAAGTTTAAAGGAGTTTAAGGAATGTAACGTGTATCTAGCCCCCCACACTCCCACTCCCCCTGTAAACTCCCTCGCTAAGCTCCCCTGTTAGCCGCTCCTGTTCGCTAGCTCGAGTCATTTCGGGGTGCCCCTTTGTACCAACCTCCCCGTTCTTTGTCTCTGGCGTCTCCCCGCTCCCAGACGCTCCCGAGTCACTGGGACAGGGCGCTGGCTTACAGCAAGCATCAGCATGGTCAGAGATCGGTCAGGCTCCCCCAGGGCAGCCCAGAAGTGAGGCAGCTTCCAAACACGTGAAGAGCCAAATGTGGCAGGTTGTTGGTCTGCTTCACAGGGCATCAGCGCAGCTCGGCCCCAGTCAGAGGGACTCCACAGTCCCCTGTGTGCCATGGAGGAGACGGACGGACTGTGCAGCTCATGGGTCTCTGGGGGGCGGGGGGCTGTATTAGAAGGATCAAGGGTTTGTTGGTGTGTAGGGTGTGGCGCACGGCATGGATCCACATTCCCACAAGCCCTTTACACCTCCTACCCCGACAAGTAGCCCTGGGCCTTATATACCACCCCTCCAATCCCTTTGTTTTCTCCCAGGCACGGGAGAGCAGAGTCCCTCCTTGGAAAGGGGAAAAAACCACAGAGGTAACGAATTCTGCTGAGTTTGCTTTATTGCACAGACAGGTGGGGAGTCAGCGATGCTGTCAGGAGCCCTGCAAATGGAGGATGAGATGAGACTGTGGCTCCATGCAGGGATCTGCTGATGGGAACTAAATGCTAAAGGTCTTCTCTTTCCTTGGCCTCGTCTTGCGACTTGCATTCTCCATAATGCGCAAAGCAAAGACTTCCAAGGTATTCACTGGAGGGAAAGACAGAGACACAGAACTCAGGGCTGCAACCCTTATGGACAGCGAGCGCAAAGCATATGAAGGCCCCAGTATGTGACATTAACCAGAGCTTATTGGCTGACAGGAAAAATTACACTGAGATAGTCGCCCCAGTCTCTAGGAGGTAAAGACACAGACGCAGGCAGGGCCTTGAATTATCTCACAATTGTATTTTAGTTTTTGTTAATGGGCCATTTATTCTGATACTTACTAGACTGATGAACAAAAGTCACATTTGTTGCCATATGTCTGGCCATCAGTGCCACAGATAGGGTTGTACTCCCTGGTGCAGCCTTTCGGAGGCTCCTTGTACTCACTGCAGAAACCCTACAAAGAACATTAGTATTGCTATTAGAGTTATTGTCTGCATTTCAGTGGTGCCCCAATGCCCCACTCGCCTCTGAACAGAGAGGGAGGGACACTCCCTGCCCCTGGGAGCTCGCAGTACCTACTCCTGTCCCTTGTCTCCACTGACGTTCTGATGAACCGACTCCCCAATTCCCCTCTCGCTGCCAGGAGGAGCCGAACCTGTCTCCCTGGTGTAAGAGACGTTTCTGAACCCACAGCACATGGTGTGTGAGCGAAGGGGCATCTCCGTAGGCATCAGATGCTAATCTGACATTACCCAGGGTACAAGCTGGACTGATGAACAGCTGTGTGCCCTTTTACACTGCTTTGCTAGGAAAGCAACCACTCCTATTCCTGCTCACCCACAGAATTGGCTACGAGAAAATAAAAGCAAAACGCCACTAATGCTTGACTTATCAAACTAAGTGAATGCAAAGCAAAAGGTCTCTCTCACCAAATGCTTCATCAGTCTTACTGGCTGTCCTTTCCACCAGGACCCCTCCCCCAGTCCCGTGTTACTTTCCTTGTCCTTCAGTTGTTGGTTTTGTCGTGGGCAGAGAGAAAGGGAGGAGTAACTTGGGGCGTTTGTTCCCCATTCTTATATTTTTCCCTCTTCTTTGAGCATCATCTCCAGCTGGGATTCATGCGACAGAAAGTTTGTGGTGATGGGAACCTCCAGCTGTTCCTTTGCCAACAAGTAAATTTCTTGCTCACAATTTTTTACCTGCCAAAGAATGGCCACATAACCACATGATGGTCCATTTGATTATGTTGAGACCTGGCTGAGGCATCAGTTTGTCTTTTGTCTCTCATTTATGGCTGTTCTCCCAGACTGGGTACATGTCTTATAGAGTAGAATCTTATAACTTTACATACAATGTTGCCTCACATACTTAACAGGACAATAATGTTCAGCACATTATGAATTTTCAAATGATACCTCACAAGGCATTCTTTGTACAAAATTTATCATAGTCTTGTAAAAGGGGTGAATATAGTGGTACAGACTGTCACACCCGGTCTAAGAGATGCTTCTGAACCCACATTGTATAGAATGTGAGTGAAAGAGCATCTCCACAGGCAGCAGATGTTCAAATATAAAAACCCTCATGGGGGAGGGTCCCAGAGCCCAAACATCTACACAGCCATTTTTAGCCTGCAGCCCACGCTCTCCAAGCTCAAGTCAGCTGATCCAGTCCAGCCATGGACGGGCCCTGGGTCTCTGTTCCAGTGTAGACGTACCCATGGGTTCTCAGCCCCAGAGATTCACTCTCCCCTGGCTAGGGCACTGGGTACAGTCTACTTCTGCTCTGAGTCATGTGCTCTCATAGGTTTCTAACCAGAAATCTCTAAAACCAGAGATTGGAGAAAGTGACTATTAATGAACAGGGAGAGTTCGACTTACCTTACCAGCCTGGCCAGCAGCATCTGGAACAAAACAGAATGAGATTTTTTCAGATTCTCTCTCCCATCCTGGTGCTGGGGTTATTGATGTCCCTAGTTCTGACCAAGTCTTTCTCTTTACTTTTATACAGAGCCTTTTCAAATGTTCTGGTATGGGGTTGTGCCACTAGGGATGTCAACTCTTGTACCACCTGTATTCACTGAATTGAGATCACAAAGGAGGAACGATCAAACGTTCTTGGGGCTTTCCATAGTGATCCTATTCTAGGCAGGTGTCTCCTCTACAGGACCACACCCTCGCCTTTGGGGGAGGTGGGGAGTTTCCTACTTTTCCAGGAACTTCTGAGAAGATCTCAGTGCTATTTGTTTTAACCCTTCTCCTTCTGGATGAAGGGTAACATTGTATCTATACACTCAATTCAGTGAAAGGCTTCAGAAAATATTCATGCTGTCAACAAGACTTAATCATAAAAATGCAAAGAAATGTCTTTCTTTCTTTCTTTGGAGTTTCAGGGGGAACAATTCACCCATGTAGTGGGATCGTGGTTGTCTTAAGCCACCTATAATAAACAATGCCCACATGACGGTCTCATCTTTTAGCTTCTGAAACACAGGCCCCTGCCACTTGAGCTGAAGAAATAGCTGTTATTTGCCACCTCCATAATACCCTGAGAGAGTTTTACATTTTACTCTAACATCCATTTGGATGGTATGAACATAACACTGCACACTCCGCCATGTACCCCACAACAGGCTGTCTGGTCCATTCATTGACACTGCCTGAAAAATACCAGAACACTAAAGGTTGTGTCTCAGCAGCTGTTTTGCAGGATCCAGGATCTCACGGGCAGCCAATAAAACCTCAGCAGCTTTTGACTCTCTCTCTCTCTCTCTCCATTATTTGAGTGTCTCTTCCGAGTTAAGCCATAGCACAGAATTACATCAGCAATTACTCAATTCTAATGAGATGTTTCATTCGGAACAGGTCTGACTGTTTGTTAATGAACCTGTATCCAATTGACTAAGATATCAGCCCCCCAAGTGAAGATTATCTGTATTAAGGAGCTCTGGATAACGGGATCATTCAGCATTACAAGGTAGGGATTTAACCAAAAAAAGCAAGTGTTTGGAGAGGATCTAAATCTTCCCATTCCTCCTTTGGCAATGCCATAGAGCTTGTCATGCTAATAAAGTACCGTTGAATTGAATTAATTCAGGGCATGAAGCAACTCCTAAGTAATACAAGGTAAGAAGAAATTTTTGCTGTGGGAAGCTTCTCTCAGAGCTGCCGAGAGCCTTGTACATGGCTCTAAATACACTGGCATAGGCTAGTGTTGGAAACAGAGATTGGGTAGCTGGGTGCCTGGTCTGATCCCGGGTGGGAATTTTTGACTCCTGATGGTAAGGTGACTATATAAAAAGTGTGAAAAATCGGGGGAAGGGGAGGGGAAATAGGTGCCTATGTAAGAATAAGCCCTGAATATTGGGAGTGTCCCTATAAAATCGGTACATTTGGTCACCATACCTGATGGCCTCTTTGTGGAGTTTCATAATAAACAATGACAGGAATTAAAATTATTTAAGCAACTGGATCAAGAATTTTACTGCCAACCTCCTCAACCTCAACAAAATAATCAGAAAACAACCAGAACGGTAAATGAGAAGAAATTCAGAAAGAAAGGGGATTCCATGGATGTTTGGTTTCTAGGAACTGTGAATCTTTTCAGCTGCCTCGGTTTCTGGCAGAGTCAGTGATATCCCAGCCCAGAGAGAACCCCGGGAACAGCCCTTCCGAGCTCTGGGATCGGTGCAGGGAGGTTAGAGCTCCTGGAATCAGCCACTGTGGGGATGTGCGAACCCCTGTATAGATCAGAGTGAGGCTGGCCCCGAACTTTCAGGGGGGCACAGGTATCAGAGCAGGGCTCAGCACAGGTTACAGCAAAAGTGACTCACCTGAGTAGAAGCAGCAAAGTGCCAGAGCGAAGAGCAGAACGGCCCCTGTTATCTTCATGGCGGACGTGGCTGTCTGGTCTGCACTGGGCTCTTGGTGCTCTGCTCCCTCAGTAAACCCCACAGACAGAGCCCCGCTATATATAGGGTGTCGGAGAACCCACCTTCATTGTGACATCATCCTAAATAGTCACTCACAACTCCGGCAACCGGAAGCAAAGCTCTCGAGGGGAATGCCAAGCTGTGAACAATGTTTCCTCCACAAGAAGTTTCCAGGATAAGTTGGAGGAGGTTACAAGTCACACCCTTGATTTGGTGAATAATGGCGTAGTTATGTGGGCTGAGTGCTCACCATGGTGCACATGGGAACCCAAACCTGGATATGCCTGTTTGTCATGACTGCGAGTGCAGAACATATTGCTCATGGTGCACGTTAAAGGCACTGACCTAACCAAGCACCTGATACTTACTGTTTTACCAGCCTCTTTTGGCCAGACTCTGCAGTAAATCCCAGCAGCAGGGGTGTGGTGCGGTGAGACTCACCGGCACAGCACCTCCTGCTGGTTGTCTCGGGAATTAGCTCTTCCATCCCAGAGTGCCCTCTGCCGGCTGATGTCTCACCTGCCACTGGCCCCCGTGTCCCTCCCGGACCCCGGTGCCCTTTGCCAGGGGTTCTCCCACGGCAGCAACCCACAATCTGGGTCTCCCCACCCAGGAGAACCCCCAATCCCCTATCTCCACCTCACCTCAGTGGCTACTGCCAGTCTCCATCTAGTCCCCACTCACTGGGGCAGACGCAGTCTGTTAACCACTCCTCATCGGCCAGGGGGGTTGGACCAACTGCCTCTGCCTATCTCTGGGCTGCCCTCCTGCAGCCCTAGTACCCTTTTGTGGGTCCTTAACTCAGCCTGCAGCCTGGGGCTTTGCTAGGCGGGAGCTCCCCAGCTCCCTCTGCCCTTCCCCAGCACTGCTCCACCCTAGGTCCCCTCCTCAGCTCCCAGGCAGCCAGGGTCCTTCTCTCTCAAGAGGCTAGAGAGAGAGTCTGTCTCAGTCTCTAGCCCTCAGTCTCTTATAGGGCCAACTGTGGTCTGATTGGGGCGTGGCCCCAGCTGTGGCTGCTTCCCCCAATCAGCCCAGCTTTTCCCCCGCTGCAACCCTCTCCCAGGGTTGTTTTAAGCCCTCCAGGGCAGGAGCGGGGTGACCACCCTGCTACCAGGGGGCAAAGCTGACCGTAAGCGACTGCCATGCTGTCCTGATCTTGCAAGTATTCTGCCCGGAGCCGGTGCCTGGCTTAGTTTAGAGGTGCTAGAGGGCAGGTCTAACTCATTCCACCGGCCTGTGACCCCAAGAAGCCGTTTCCAATGTCGTGAGATTCCAGGATTTTGGTTCTGTCCCTTTCCTGGCTGTGCGCCCTGCGGCAGCTGCAGTGATGGGGTGACCCAGGAGTTGATTGGGCACCTGGAGATCCCGGTGCACAGGGGAGATGCTGCTGTGCCCAGCGAATCCATCGTTATGGCAGGTTTGCGATGGTGCCGCGCCATTAAACTGCCAGAACTCAGGGGAGGCTCTGACTCGTCAGCTCCTTGTGGAGCCTGGGAGCCGCAGGGTTGGAGGGTTGGGGCTAGCTGGACCCAGTACAGTCCTTTATCCCCTTCCATCCCAGTGTGGGGTTTGTACACCCCATCCCAGGAGCCCATCCCCACCAATCCCTTGCTGTTCTCCCAGGCAAAGAGCTTTTCCTGCAGCTTTGCTCCACTGATAACACTCAGGTCTGGAAGTGAATCAGAGACAGGGAACGTATCTGGGGCTTGCTTAGGGATTTCTCTAGGAGGACAGGGCATGGCAGGAGGTGACTGTCTCATTTAGTGCCTGTGACTGGTTACTGCACTTTGTGTTCTCATTAACTCAGTCTGTAAGCTGGGGAGAGCCTGTGTGAGACACGGGAGAGCAGAGTCCCTTCCTTGGAAAGGGGAAAAAAACCACAGAGGTAACAAAATGTGCTGAGTTTGCTTTATTGGACATGCAGGGGGATAGTCAGTGATGCTGTCAGGAGCCCTGGAAATGGAGGATGAGACGAGAACGTGGCTCCATGCGGGGATCTGCTGGTGGGAACTAGAAGCAAATGGGGGTCAGCTCCATATCAGCGCTCGGCACCCCCGAGGATTCAGCATTCTCCCAGTCGCGCAAAGCAAAGACTTCCAAGGTTTTCACTAGGGGGAAAGTCAGAGACACAGAACTCAGGACTGCAACCCTTACGGGCAATGAGAGTAACCTTCTGTAAGGGCCCCAGTCAAATAACCAAATAACCAGAGCCCTTTTGCTGACAGGAAAAATTAGACTAAGTTTACCCAGCCTCCAGGAGGTAAAGACAGAGGGGCGCAGGCAAGGGCTTGAATTACATCATAATTCTGTTTTCATTTTTATGAATAACCTATTTATTCTGTAAAAAGTGACAGAGAGTCCTGTGGCACCTTATAGACTAACAGACGTATTGGAGCATAAGCTTTCGTGGGGGAATACCCACTTCGTCATTCATGAGGTTGATGGATTTCCACTCCATATGGCTAAATGCAGTGCCTTGCGTGGTGTCAAGTATCAGAGGGGTAGCCGTGTTAGTCTGGATCAATTTATTTATTCTGTTACTTACAAGACTTCTTTGCAAAAGAAGCATTTGTTGCTGTGTGATCTGCCATCAGTGCCACAAACAGGACTGTACTCCCGGGTGCAGGCAGACGGAGGCCTCTGGTACTCACTGCAGAAACCCTACAATGGTGTTAATATCACTGTCAGTGTTATTGCCTGTGTTGCAGTAGTGTCCCGACATTCCCCTGGTACTGGGTGTGCTGTGAACACAGAGGAACGGACAGTCCCTGCCCTCAGAGCTCAGACTGTCTAATCCTGTCCCTCGTCTCCTTCATGGTTCTGATGAACTGACTTCCCAATTCCCCTCTCGCTGCCAGGGGGAGCCGAGCCCGTCTCCCTGGTCCACAAGACTCTTCCAAACCCGCATCACAAGGTGTCTGAGCAAAGGGGTGTCAATGCAGGCAGCTGATGCCCAAATATAAAGAACCTCATGTTCTTGTGATACTGTCCCCTCCCCCGTCTCATCTCTGAGCTGTTCCCGGTGCCTCCCCCAGGCCCATCACAGACGGTATCCTGTCCAGTAATGTATGAAGTCCGTCCCTCGGACCACATGGCATCTCAGCCCCAGGGATTCGCTCTCCCCTCACTAGGGCCTGGGGGAGGGTCTGCTCCCACATTGACTCATGAGTTCCAGCGTGTTTCTAACCCAGAGCTCCTGGCCGCCATGATGCTACATACCAGGGATCGGGGCAAGTGACAATTGATTCACAGTAAGACTTAGACTCACCCGACGACCCTGGCCGACAGAGTCTGAAAGAAAACAGACACAAAGGACACAACAAAAGGAAATGTCAGAGGGAAACCAGCTAAAAACATTGATCTCTGCCTATGACGACGGATGCAGATTGCTAACCAGCAACTGGGCCACGGGAAGGAGTCCTGCACTCTCATCCAGTTGCTGTGATAAATAGAAACATGGAGAGTAATGCACCCACAGTCTGACCTGAAAGCACAGAAGATTAGGGTTGGAAGAGACCTTTGGAGGTTATCTAGTCCAACCCCCGAATACTATCACTGGGCCTACAATTAACTGTAGGCGCGATTGTTTGGAGTTCCCAGAGTGGAGTTTGGTTAAAAGCCCATAATGGCCCCTCAGTAACATCTTTCCAAAGGAAATGGCTGTTTCTGCCATGAGCCACTTCCCCGCTTATGACACCCAAACGTCCATAACTGGTGCTCGGCTGGTCTTTAACAGTTGAGCCCCTGCTGAAGGTTAGAGGGTCAGACACAGAGCTCTGTACAGGCTGCAGCAAAAGTTACTCACCCTGAAAGCTGGGGACGAGCCCCAGAGCGAGGAACACAACGACAGCTGCTGTCTTCATGGTGGACGTGGGTCGTGGGTCTGCTGGAGTCTGTTAGTGCTGAGCTCTGCAGATGCTCTCCCAATGCAGCCCAAGGGAGGAGACCTCATATATATAGACAAGAGGTTGGGCTCTCCAATTGGATTATGAAATCCCTCTTGAAATGGTCACTGAGGCTACAAACCAGTACAATGTCTGGTCATTCCCTATTCCTAATTCATCATGTCTTCATCTAAGTCAAATGGGCATTTGGTGCCCCCTGATTGGTTGGTTGAAACTTTTGCAAAAGGAGGATCGCGTGTGCCAACTAACAAATAACAAATACTCTTGTTACGAACGACACTCGTCATTGTCACATGATCACAGGGGTTGGCATGAAGAACAGCAGTTCCCAAACCCTAATGTAAACAATCCCACATTACTGGATACTCGTAAGTAGGGCAAGAATGTGGCTGTATCAAATGCCCTTTGGGGACTGCAATAAATATTAGTGGGGAAGGTTAAACTGCCCTGACATACACGGGTGAGTTCAACGTCAGCCTTTGTAAATCGTGTCGCACCTGCAGAGGAAGGCAGGTTATTTACATTCGATCAGGTGTGTCCGGGGCTCTGTTGGTTGCTGAGAACTGCCACGTTGCGTCCCAGTCACATTCATCTTTGCTGTCCTGCACCAGAAACCGGCATATTCCAGGGTCCATGCACCCTGTCCCTCACACACTGCCAGCAACTTTACCATTCAAGCCCCTGCCAGTCTGTTGGTAACAGCAGCTGGGAAATTCGATCTGGGCCAGGAGGGAGGGGAAGCGGCCATGTGGCACCAGTGTGCAGCCAGTAGCCCCATGTCCATATGTTAATGGGGACAGGGCGAGCTCCCTCAGGCAGGCCCGAACTACGGCAGCGGATAGGTCTGGTGGGATCCAGGGGAGCGGGACGAGCAGAGGCTGTGCTGCATGGGGCAGGAAGGCAGCACAGATCCCATGCGGCGGGACCCCTCCGCCCCTTGTGCACCAGGGAGATCATGGCTGGGGTCAGGGTACAGGTCTCTGCCGCGGGGATCGGGAGGGATGTGGGGTCGCTGGGGGCTATGGCACAGTGGGGCTGTACATGGCCCCAGTGCTGCTGGGGGGAAGTGGTGGGATGTTCCCTTCTCCGCTCCCAAACGCAGGAGCAGCTGGGCACTGGGTAACTGTCTGGGGTCGCCGGGCTCTGCTTCTGGGCTGGGGATTCCTCCTCCCCTCTGCCCCAGGCAAAGCCCTTGAACTCTGGCTTCGCTCTTGGCTCCAGGACTTGCACCATTGAAAATAAGGGGATGAGCCTGCTGACTCGTCACTGGCCCTGTGACAGCCCAGGTCAGTGCCTGGGTGGTTCAGAGCCCCATAGTCCCTCCAGCACAGGGCCTGTGGTCGGGGGAGAAGGTGCCGCGGATAGCTCGAGGCAGGGCCAGGGCTGGAGCACAGCATAACCAACCCCATTCTTCAAAATTCATGATTCCGAACACCACAATCCCAGGACCGGGATAAGGATAATAAACGGGTCGGGGGGATTTTGATTTGCCTGCTGGTGCATGATCCCAGCTTGTCTCTGAAATCACAAGGGCAGAAACTCGCGTTTTTAAAGGAAAGCCGAGACGCCCCCCATGTCTCCTGGGTCCAGGAGCTGGGGCTTTCAGAGCAGCAACCATGGTGAGACTCATCGGGGGAATCACGGGGCACGGCAGGTCCGCAGGCTGGGAGCGGCTGCAAGGGTGACACCCATATAGCAGGCAGCCGAGGGCTGGGACTGGCGGGCCTGAGGGCCAGGCTGGGGAGCAGCCTGTGACTGACAAAGGAGAGGGCCATGGGGAGGGGACCAAAGGCCGGGACCCCGGCTGGGGGACCTGCAAGCCCGTGTGTGATGGTCTCTGGGATGGAGGGGGGTATTCCTGGCACCAGGCTGAGGAACCCCCCACATCCTGCTGTGTCAGACGGCCCTGGGAACTGTGGAGTTTATCAGTGGTTTGTGGTAACTTTGAAGCCGTTGTACCCAGGGTACAAGGTTGGCAGGTTGTTGGTCTGCTGCACAGGGGCATGAGGGCAGCACGGAGCCTGGCCAGAGGGACTCCGCAGTCCCCTGTGCACCATGGAGGAGACGGACGGACTGTGCAGCTCGTGGGTCTCTGGGGGGGCAGGGTTGGGAGGAAAGTGGGGCGGTTATTGGGGAAGGGGGCACCCCACAGCATGGATCGACATGGCCACACCCACACCGGGGCAAGGAGAAGGACAAGCCCTTTACACCCTGACAAGTAGCCCTGTGACCTGCGTTTGGGTTGTTGATCCTATATCCTCCCATCCCTTGCTGTTCTCCCAGGCAAAGACCTTCTACTGGGGCTTTGCTCATGGTATTGAGAACACTCAGGTCTGGAAGGGAGTCAGATACAGGGAACGTGTCTGGGGTTTGTGTATCAGTTTCTCTTGTAGGAAAAGCCATGGCAGGAGGTGATAATCCCTTAATGCCTGCGACTGGTTACTGCACTTTGTGTTCTCATTAACTCCGGTCTGTAAGCTGGGGGGAGCCCGTGTGAGACACGGGAGAGCAGAGTCCCTCCTTGGAAAGGAGAAAAAAAAACACAGAGGTAATGAATTCTGCTGAGTTTGCTTTATTAGACATGCAGGGAGATAGTCAGCGATGCTGTCAGGAGCCCTGGAAATGGAGGATGAGACGAGAACGTGGCTCCATGCGGGGATCTGCTGGTGGGAACTAGAAGCAAATGGCGATCGGCTCCATATCAGCGCTCGGCATCCCCGAGGATTCAGCATTTTCCATGTCGCGCAAAGCAAAGACTTCCAAGGTTTTCACTAGTGGGAAAGAGAGACACAGAACTCAGGGCTGCAACCTTATGGACAACGCGGGCAAAGCTTCTGTCAAGGCCCCAGTATGTCAAACAAGCAAAGCCCTTTTGCTGACATGAAAAATTAAACTGAGGAAGTTGACCCGGCCTCTAGAAGATAAAGACAGATGGGTGAAGGCCGGGGCTCGAATTACATCACAGTTGTATTTTGTTTTTTATTAATGGGCCATTTATTCTGTTACTTACTAGACTGCTTTGCAGAAGTAGCATTTGTTGCTGTATGTTTTCCCATCAGTGCCACAAACAGGGTTGTACTCCTCAGTGCAGACAGATGGAGGCTCCTTGTACTCACTGCAGAAACCCTTCAAAGAACATTAGTATTGCAGTTAGTGTTATTGTCTGCATTTCAGTAGTGCCCCGACGCCACCTCCCCCCCGCCAGGCTGGGCATTCTCTGAACACAGAGGACCCTGGGAGCTCGCAGTACCTACTCCTGTCCCTTGTCTCCACTGACGTTCTGATGAACCGACTCCCCAATTCCCCTCTCGCTGCCAGGAGGAGCCGAGCCCGTCTCCCTGGTGTAAGAGACGTTTCTGAACCCACAGCACATGGTGAGTGAGCGAAGGGGCATCTCCACAGGAAACTCTTTTGTTCCAGTGTAGACGTACCCATGGGTTCTCAGCCCCAGAGATTCACTCTCCCCTGGCTAGGGCACGAGGTAGAGTCTGCTCCTGCTTTGACTCATCAGTTCTAGCATGTTTCTAACCCAGAGATCGTGGTCTCTGTGATGCTACAAAGCAGAGACTGGGGAAAGTGACTATTAATGAACAGGGAGAGTTTGGCTTACCTTACCAGCCTGGCCAGCAGCATCTGGAACAAAACACAGACAGAAACGATACAATGAAGGGAAATGCTGGAGTCAGTTAAGAACATTCATCCCTGTGTAGGACAATGCATGCAGCTTCCTAACCAGCACAAGAAGTATTAGCAAGAAGTGTCATGCTTACAACAGTCCTGCTAACACACCCCAGAATGATGTTCTCTTTTTTTGCAACAGCGTTACACTGCTGACTCATATTTAGCTTGTGATCCACTCTGACACCCAGATCCCTTTCCGCAGTACTCCTTCCTCGGCAGTCATTGCCCATTGTGTATGTGTGCAACTGATTGTTCCTTCCGAAGTGGAGTACTTTGCTTTTGTCCTTATTGAATTTCATCCTATTTACTTCAGACCATTTCTCCAGTTTGTCCAGATCATTTTGAATTTTCATCCTATCCTCCAAAGCACTTGCAACCCCTCCCAGCTTGGAATCGTCCGCAAACTTTATAAGTGTGCTCTCTGTGCCATTATTGAAATCATTGATGAAGATATTGAGCAGAACCAGACCCAGGACCAATCCCTGTGGGACCCCACTCGATATGCGCTTCTGGCTTTATTGTGAACCACTGATAACTACTCTCTTAGAATGATTTTCCAACCAGTTATGAACCCACATTATAGTAGCTCCATCTAGGTTGTATTTCCCTAGTTTGTTAATGAGAAGGTCATGCGAGACAGTATCAAAAGCCTCACTAACGTCAAGATATACCATGTCTACCGCTTCCCCCCATCCACAAGGCTTGTTACCCTGTCAATGAAAGCTATCAGGTTGGTTTGACAAGATTTGTTCTTGACAAATCCATGCTGTCTGCTACTTATCACCTTATCATCTTCTAGGTGTTGGCAAATTGATTGCTTAATTATTTCCTTCATTATCTTTCCGGATACTGATGTTAAGCTGACTGGTCTGTAATTTCCCAGTTGTTTTAAGCAACCTATATTAAAACAACATCCACCTGTTGGTCTCATCTTTAGCTTTTGAAATGCAGGCCCCTGTCACTTCAGTCTAAGGACTAGCCCTGTTAGCTGCCAGCTCTAGTAATGCCCTGATGTTCTTTCAAAGCAACATCGAGCCAACAGAGGCCAAAAAACGTCCATTGACCTCAGTGGAAGCAGGATAAACCCAAACTATTCACAACAAAAATGGTTAATGGCTTTCCTTTAAAAAGCCTGTTATGGAGTAGTGCATTTCAGCGGTATTTAATACCACAGCCACTATTCTGCCATTCATTTGTCCTGTGCTCCTCTGGCGCTGGCCTCTGACATTGGACTCCACTTCAGGTGTCTTTGTTGTTCCCTGATCTCTCTTTAAGTTTGAAGGGTTTCCTGGCCCTGCTCATTAGTGGCTCTATAAGGAAACATGTGATCTGGGTCATCAGCAGTCACACTGCAAAGAGTCAGCCTAGCCTGCAACATGGGTTGCCCTGTGCCTCATTGCCTTTGGGAGCAGCCTGCTTTGTCACTCTCTGTTTTTGGGTTCTTGTACATTTGGGTTCTGGATTCTAAGATATAAAGTCATATTATATCGCAAGCTTCCAGAAAGAGAAATTTACATTTTTATCGAACATCTGTTTGGATGCTGTGAACATAACACTGCACACTCCGCCATGTACCCCACAAAGGCTGTCTGGTTCATTCATTGACACTGTCTGAAAAATATCAAAAAAACTAAAGGTTGTGTCTCAGCAGCTGTTTTGCAGGATCCATGACCTCACCAAAAGCCATAAAAACCTAGGCAGCGATCTCCTATCTCTCTCCTCTATTTGAGTGTGTCCTCAAAATTAAGTCATAGCAAAGAATTGCATCAGCAATTTCTCCAGTGTAATGAGATGTTTCATTCTGAACATCTGGCTCTGTCTTTTAACAAAACTGTATCCAGTTCACTAAGATATCAACCCCCCCAAGTGAAGATTATCTGTATCAAGGAGCTCTGGATAACAAGATCATCCAGCATTACAAAGTAGGGATTAAAAAAAACGTATTTGGAAAGGATCTAAACCCTCCTCTTTTCTACTTTGGCAATGCTGTACATGTTGTCATGCTAATTAAGTATCCTTGAATTGAATTAATTTAGGGCATAAAGCAACTCCTAAGTAATAGAAGCTAAGAAGAAGCTTTTCCTGCGGGCAGGTTTTCTCAGCTTCTTTCTCAGCCAGAACCAGAGATGAGAAGAAATTCAGAAAGAAAGGGGATTCCATGGATGTTTGGTTTCTAGGGGCTGTGAATCTTTTCAGCTGCCTCGGTTTCTGGCAGAGTCAGTGATATCCCAGCCCAGAGAGAACCCCGGGAACAGCCCTTCTGAGCTCTGGGATCGGTGCAGGGAGGTTAGAGCTCCTACAATCAGCTCAATGTCCAGGCTGTGCAGTGGCATCTCAGATATAAACCAGCGGCTCCTGGAATCAGCCACTGTGGGGATGTGTGAATCCCTGTATAGATCAGAGTGAGGCTGGCCCCGACCTTTCAGGGGGCAGAGGTATCAGAGCCGGGCTCAGCACAGGTTACAGCAAAAGTGACTCACCTGAGTAGAAGCAGCAAAGTGCCAGAGCGAAGAGCAGAACGGCCCCTGTTACCTTCATGGCGGACGTGGCTGTCTGGTCTGCACTGGGCTCTTGGTGCTCCGCTCCCTCAGTAAACCCCACAGACAGAGCCCCGCTATATATAGGGTGTCGGAGAACCCACCTTCATTGTGACATCATCCTAAATAATCACTCACAACTCCGGCAACCGGAAGCAAAGCTCTCGAGGGGAATGTGAAACTGTAAACAATGTTTCCTCCACAAGAAGTTTCCAGGATAAGTTGGAGGAGGTTACAAGTCACACCCTTGATTTGGTGAATAATGGCATAGTTATGTGGGTTGAGTGCTCACCATGGGGACATGGGCACCCAAACCTGGCTATGCCTGTTTGTCATGACTGCGAGTGCAGAACATATTTCTCATGCTGCGCATTAAAGGCACTGACCCAACCGAGCACCTGACATTTACCGTGTTACCAGCCTCTTTCAGCCAGACTCTGCAGTAGGTCCCAGCAGCGGGGGCAAAGCTGACCGTAAGCGACTGCCATGCTGTCCTGATCTTGCAAGTATTCTGCCCGGAGCCGGTGCCTGGCTTAGTTTAGAGGTGCTAGAGGGCAGGTCTAACTCATTCCACCGGCCTGTGACCCCAAGAAGCCGTTTCCAATGTCGTGAGATTCCAGGATCTTGGTTCTGTCCCTTTCCCCGGCTGTGCGCCCTGCGGCAGCTGCAGTGATGGGGTGACCCAGAAGTTGATTGGGCACCTGGAGATCCCGGTGCACAGGGGAGATGCTGCTGTGCCCAGCGAATCCATCGTTAAGGCAGGTTTGCGATGGTGCCGCGCCATTAAACTGCCAGAACTCAGGGAAGGCTCTGACTCTGTGCCCAGCTCCCTGCTCAGCCAGACGTGAGAAAATCCCATCAGCATCTTCTCTCGAGCCAGCCGGCTTTCGGGAGCTGCTCTTGCCTTTGGGTCTGCACCAGCGACTCAGCCCCGTGCTCCAGTCTGCTGGGCCACTTTGTGGGAGAGGTGTAGACGTAGGGCCCAGCCCTGCATGGCGCTGGGCACCCTCGTGAGGAGCTGAGAGCTATTTAGGACCAAACCAATCATACTAATATGAATGACTATCTCCCTGGACTGATCCTGCTCACCTTCACCATGGTAGCATGAATGCTACATTAAAGGTTGGGACTTACCAGCTGGGGCTATCTAAGTCCCCCAGTGCAAGTGGAAGGACATAACCAGAGATTTTTTTTCTGCAGTTTCCAGTCTAATGTTCTATCTTTCCGTGTTGATGCCCCTTGAGTCCTCAGTCTCCAGCAACCCAGTGGATAGCAATTCTTTGGAGAGGAAAGTGTCTTTTGCATGTAATTCCTCTTCTCCATATGTTATAGTTTGACTGCACAACTTCCTTTCTTCAGAGTTGGGAGGAGCGATATTTTGGGTGTCAAAGTTTGTGTTCACACCATCCTAGAGGTGGTATGGGAACTGTAGAGAGATCTTAACTTCACTCCCTTCCAAGAATTGAAGTAGGGCTTCCTAGGAGATGCTGAGGTACCGGTAGTGTGTCTGTGCACATGGCACAACTACCAGTACCTCTTGGGGCATTCTTGGAGAATGGGGAGGGAATTCCTGCTTGTCTCCCATTAGAAGCTCAAGACCCAATGGACTCCAATACCATGGTGATGGGCAGGATGCAAATGCCTAGGTTTGATAGACAGATGGACAGACAGAGAGACAATTCTTCCAGGAAAAAATCAAGATGGTGTCCAGAAGAGAAGGCGAAAGAGGAAGAGTTCATCATGGTGAGTAACTGGTGGCTCTTAGACACCCCATCTAACCTGCAGTTTTGCATCGGAGACTGCAGATGATGGTCTCTTGGTGACATGGGAATAGTTGGGAGAGCTCCTCTACAAATGGTGTCTCCATCGGTACAGCAAGTTGAAGGACGTTCTTGTGAGCTGCTCTTCTTGTTTATTTCCAGCTAAGAGGAGCAAGGGAGGGCAGCTGGTGGTTAAGTACAAGCGTAGTAGATGCTTCTCCTACTCAAGTTTCATGCCTTCACAGAGGCCAAATTGGTACTTGGCATAAAGCCATTGTAGCCACTGTAATGTCAAAATGTGCATGGCATCAAGATGGAGCTGTGTGCCATCTCAGCTTCTGGCCATGAAATGGAGCGTTACATGCTTGATGGTATTGGGCAGCTCCTCAAAACATGCAGGCCCTCTGGATTTCAGCCTCTGTTTTGATGTGTATGGCAAACCCATTAAAATATGCCCTGCCTTGACTCCCTTGGGGTACATTTTGACAAACACAGGAAGCCTATCCAAATATGTCCTGCCCTGGTTTTCACTCTCAGCGTCAACAGGGCAGAGTCGGATGCATTTACTGAGCCAGAGACCTTCAGCTTCAATCGCCTTTGCTGAGGACATTTGGAAATTAGGAGAGAACACGGAAGAGATTTGTGCTGTTTCAATGAATCCATAAAAGCAGAGCTGGGTGCCGTTAAGGCTGGTCGAGACATCAACGTGCCTCACACACACTTTTAAAATAAGGATATGGAAGGTGAGGGCAAGCAGCACCACACACACACACCCCTATTCCTCTACCCAGCGACACAGGCCTCTTTGCTAGCACCAACACCATGGGCCCCAGAGAATGCAGCGCGCCCAACCATCCCTTCTTCACAGCCCTGCCCTGCTCAAAGATCTTCTGGGACACAACACAAACATTCCCCGGCTAGCAAAACCCATCCCCCATGCCCCTCGCTCTGCCTTGGGTTCAGATGAACCCAAGAGAACGTTACAGGCGAGGCGTATGACAAAACACTGTTGTGTTCCTCTTCTTAGCGGCTCTAAAAGGCATTCACATGCTGCATGGAAGGAATCAGCATTAACCACTTTCTCTGCTGGCTAACAAGGACACAGAAAGACTCAAGTTCTATTGAATAAGGTTCTTCTTTCTAAAACCCTACCTGCTCTTACCCTGCGTCAGACAGCCGGCGTTCCGATAAAGTCTGGGTTCCATGGTGTGGACAAATTGTCTGGGGTCTGGATGAGAGGGGCTTCCTGGGGATTTCACCCCCATCTCCCACAGCTCCCATATCTCAGCTCATGGAACTACCCCTGCACTGGTGCCGTGTGCTTGGGTAAGTGGGAAATGCCTGTGGAAACGGAGAGCAAAGTGCAGGGGGAGGACAAGGCCTGACTGAGACCTCAATTCCCAACGTAACTGTGTGCATTCCCTGCACACGCTCACTCCTCGTGGTTAGAACGCTTGGGTCAAGCTCAGTAGCAAAATGGGCATGTTTTCCTGCAGTGCACATTTTTGTCATGACATCTCCTCTCCTGGCCTGTTCTGCTCTGGTGAAGTTTTTATAAACTTTGGGAAAAGTTCCCTTACCATGGGAGAGCATCTCAGCAAAGGTTTAAGAGCATTCTTGGCTCCACTAGCAGTGATAATTCTATTTCAAAGACGACAAGCAAACCCCATCTTTTAAAAGGCACCGGATTCAATTAAATACCCTGCCAGCGTTTCCCATCAAAGGCGAGGAGAGATGTGTGACAGCGGGTAATCAAGCCAAACTCCAGGGGTGTGGTGCTTTGCTGCTCCTCATGTTGCCATCCCGCTGGCAACCACACCCACACCTCTGCCTCTGATGATAGCGTCCTGGAGTCTCCACTGACTCATGCTCCTTCTAGCAGTGGCTTCATTTCTACTCTGCCTATATGCCAGACAAAGGAGCAGGAACGCACTGAGGCGGAGAAAGGAGGGGTTAAGGCTCCTGGTCTCCTTCTCCTCTTTTCCCCACCTTCAGAAGGAGGGAAGCCACATCCCGCTATCTCTGGCAGAGACAATGGCTGAGTGTCCTGCCATGTATCTTTGCTGATTCCCAGAACTCAGGCTGAAGTGCAATGCAGTGGGAAGTTCCTTCACCTTTCTCTAGCAGGATCACTCACTGTCCCCATCTCATTCTCATGCTCATCCTCCCACTGATTCCTTCAACCCTTCCCGCAGAACCAGGGGAGATGGTGCTGGAAACAACCCCTTCCGTAGCTTCTGCAGAAGAGTTGTGACTGTGATGAATTCCTCATTAGAACAGAATGAGCAAAGCCTGTCCCAACTAGCAGACTTCACAGAAACAACGGACACACTTCAGGAGCCCATGCTACTTAGCTGAATGGAAATCGGGGGGCGGGGGAGAAAAGCTCCCAAGAGGTTTGGATGGGGGTAACACTGATTTGGGCTGGGGATGTGAAATGGCCAGACAGAAAAACACATGGAAATATATGTAAACAGCTAACCTGGTATCATTTGTCATTTCTTTCTTTCAAATAACTCATTCAGTGTGTCAGCATATTACACTCCATTGGAGTGATGCGCAGAGCTGAGATGGGGTGTTGTTATGCTGGAAGATGTTAATAGCAGCCATCAATCACAGAGCTGGTTAAAACCAGTGGGTGTGCTAACCACCCTTCTTTCAGGTTCCATGGAAGGAGCAATTAAGCCCCTTGAGGCCATGAAATAATAGGAGGCCACTGCCCAAGGCACTGGGCCACATAGCAAGATCTGATCAGCGCTAAGCCATGTGGGTCAAGGGGTTTTCCTAAGACTGGTTGCAAATGCAGGGATAAGGGGATGGATTGGTTGTAGCTCTGTGCATGTGTGAGACAGAAAACCAGAAGCCAGCGAGGGAAGCAGTATTGAGAGTTGTCCTGAGTGGGAGCAGAGGACAGAGCACCTTAGGGTACATGGCTGGATGGAGGGGCAAGCTTGGAAACTGAGCAAGGAAACTGCCTGTTGCTGTTTGCTTCTACTGAGCGAAACAGGACTCTGTAGATTATAAATAAACAGGATCGCACCAAAGAAATAGCTGACTAATATAATCAATTTCTCCACCTAAAACAACCTAACAAGGCCCTGAATATTGGTTAACCACTTGGGCCAAGAGAGCAACAGTACATTCTGATACAGGAGAAATCAAGCATCTCTTGAAAGGTGAATGAGTCTGAGAAGAATCTGGATCAGTGCTTTTCAATCTGTGGTCTGTGAACCGGGTTCACAGACTAAGTCTAAGATTAGCAAAGGGGTCCTCACCCCAATTCGAAAATTTTTAGGGGTCGGCAAATCAAAAAAGGTTGAAAACCACTGCTCTAAATCAATATCATCAGAAGGGCGGAATGGGTGTGGGTGTTCGAAAGAGAAAGAGAGAGAGAAAGTTTTGTAAACAGAGAACAAGGAGCAGTGACTCACCACAGAGCATTTAACTGAGCCTGGGAAGCCAGATGAAAATTGGGTGTTGCCTGTCTCCTTTGAAATATAATGATTCCTGTTCAGAGATGAGCTGCCCCTCAAATCTTTGCTAGGACATTCATTGTATGATGACAGGGAAGCATGTCCAATATTTATAAAAACGTACTCAAAGCCGACGAGGGGATTTATCGCAGAATATAGCCCCATTGCCTGTGGGAAGGTGCCTTTGGAATCAGGTATAACGATGTGGCAGGAGCAAATGGAATATTGCCATTAGGAGTTGGGTCAGGCAAACTCCAGAGGCTCATGGGGATGAGATTAAGGCTTGTTGGGAATTTTTTAATTAAATGTTTTTTTAATTGGAAAATGCCAATTTGTCAAAAACAAAGTTTTTCAGGGGAAAGGGTCAGTGTAGATGAATTTCCTAACTTGAAAAAAATGTTGAAAACCAAACAGATTTTGAAATTGCTGAAACACACCAGTTAGACACGTTCTAACTGAAACCAATGGAGGTTCATGCTGAGCTTGTGTGAACGGCCAAACCCGCTGGTCCAAAGTGAATGACTGTGGCCAGCAGCTCTGCCCTCAACTAAGTGTAAATGTTTGAGATTGCTGCCTCTTCTGACATCAACGTCACCTCCCTTCTGAATGACCTGCAGAATTCCTGGGCCACACAGGTCAGTTCCTCAGAGTCTGGTTTACTCCAAGTGTAACTTGCTTTTTTTACACCAGGCCTGGAACAGAGGTGGTCACAAACAGCATGCAGGCAATCCTCTATACCCAAAATCCCAGCTCACACTCATATACCTGGTTCCTAGGAAGATTCTCGGTCCTAAGAATTGCCTCTAAATATAGAACAAATAAAGCAGAGAGCAAACTCTGTGCTGTCTGCCAGAGCTTCTCACAAAGGGTCACTTCAAAAAAAAGTGACAACATAACTGTAGTTCTTCAAAGACTCATAGACTCATAGACTTTAAGGTCAGAAGGGACCATTATGATCATCTAGTCTGACCTCCCGCATGATGCAGGCCACAAAAGCTGACCCACCCCTTTCCCTTAACTCAGCTGTTGAAGTCCCCAAATCCTGTGATTTAAAGACTTCAAGTCGCAGAGTATCCCCCAGATAGCGACCCCCGCCCCATGCTGCGGAGGACAGCGAAAAATCTCCAGGGCCTCTGCCTATCTACCGTGGAGGAAAATTCCTTCCCGACCCCAAATATGGCGATCAGTAGAACCCCGAGCATGCAGGCAAGATTCTCCAGCCAGACCCTCATTGACCATTGATACTATTTACCAGAGATGCCACGTTGTTGACCAATTGACTAAAAGACTAAAAACTTGCTCACTTCCTAAGAAAAGAACACGCATGTCTATGTGTAGTGGCCTTTTGAAACCACCAGCCGTATAAAGTGATACAGAGTCTTGAAAGGCTGTAAAAACAACAAGGAGTCTGGTGGAACCTTAAAGACTAACAGATTTATTTGGGCATGAGCTTTCGTGAGTAAAAACCTCACGAAGAAGTGAGGTTTTTACTCACGAAAGCTCATGCCCAAATAAATCTGTTAGTCTTTAAGGTGCCACCAGACTCCTTGTTGTTTTTGTAGATACAGACTAACACGGCTACCCCCTGATACTTGAAAGGCTGTGTGGTCTAGAAGGAAGAACACAGACCTCCTGAGTTCAAATCTGACTCTTCCACTCATGCACTGTGTGCCCTTGGATGAGTCACTTCTTTCTGTCTCAGTTTCCCCATTTGTGTAACATGGATGCTTTGAGAGTGTGTTAGCTAGTGCTTGGGACATAGAAAAATGCTAATCAATATCATGTGTCATGGGGCCAAATTCATCCCATGTATATGCTGGATTTACACCAGGTATAATTCAACCCATGCCTGAATCTAATACCGGCAGAGTGATGGGAAGTGAGCAATATCTTTTCTGGTAGGTTGTCTGGTGGCGGATTACAGTGAGGAAACTCAGAGAGGCACTCAACAAAATTCACCTTCTGTGATCTCTGCAGTTGGGGATTGGAAAACACAGCTGCTGGTGACCAGTTAGAAGAGATGGACTGGTACCAGCCAGCTGATTGATATCACAACGGGACATGTTCCCCTCTTTGTGTGATGTGTCAGACTTAACATGCAATAGGGAAACTGCCATATTCCTGCAAGCAGGGTGGAGCGTGGATGTGTGTGTGTAGAACAGAGCTTCATGTAACCAGAGAACCACCAGACCCCACCTCCCTCAGCTTCTTTTAGTGCTGGAGATTTTCACCGTTCATCCCACCCTCTTGATGTTAATTGAGCCCTGGGGTAAGCAGGTGTCTTCAATGCTGCACTCACACCAGGAATCAGTTTGGCCCATAATGAGTATAAACCCTGCATAATTAAACGGGGGATGGTGTTAAGTGATAGGATCAACCACTTAGGGTAACCCATTCTTACAATCACCTCCTGTCACCTGTGGGACTCTGGTGCAATCACAGACCCTGCAAGATTGTCTATTAACTCCCACTGGATGCCTGCCATGGATCTGGCCAGAGGCAGGCTTCCCCAGCTGTGCAAACTGCATTGCAATCACTCCGCAAAGCAGCCAAAAAGCTTCAGGGGCAGGGAGTCCATCCAAACAGGGAGAATGTTCATTCAAGTTGCTGAACATTGAGCTAGGACTGGAAAGGTAGTGCTTATTCGCTTTTATTCATTTTTTTTTATGTTCTCAAACTTGCTTACAGAAAAGTAAAAGTTTGAACACAGCAGCACATAAGGGAAAGCTGTCTGAATGATCCTGTATTAAGTAAGCCCTCGTTATAGTGGGCAACCATTTTGGAGACCCTAATGATGGTCAACAAAAATCCTGGGCTAAAATGTGTTTTCCTGCTTTACCTTACTAACGCTACCTCTAGGGAAAATCCATCCCATAATTTCTTCCTTCTACTCTAATAAACGTGGCCTGCATGATGTTCGTTCACATTTGTTGCCACACTGAGATTCATTTTGGCTTTTAAAAATTGCACTAACAAGAGCCAAATACAGAATAATTATCAAATTCCAAAGTGTCCTAGAACAATGTTCTCTGCGTGGTGCAGCCGGATATTCCAGCCTGAAAGGTATGCTTGGGGGGGGGGGGGGGAATGGAGGGATATTTCTGGGAAGGGATCTCATTAGGAGACATGTTAACATCAGTGGTATGATAGAGCATACAGCATGTGAACTTAGGATCCCCATAAGTATGCCTTGGCTGGCTGTCTAGCTATCTGGAGGCATATAAAAGGTGAGGCATATTTTGAGAGGAGTTGGCAAATGTGGGAAGAGCCCAGTATAGTGTGTTGGAAAAATCTGGCAAGTTTAAACATAGTGTCTGGGACAAAATACTGTCAATCTGCTTACATTTGGGATGGCTGGCTTTGCTTGACATATCAGGATCACTGCAGTCGCTGGCTGGATGCTTCCTAAGACTGCGTGAAATGGCAAAGTCTATACAAATCTCAGAGCAGATGGGACTTGCCATAAAACAAGCTGCCATTCAATGTGCTAAGTGTATTGCCTCCCTCCCCCCAAAAAAATCCTTGTTCTGAATTGTAACCGCGATGCCTGAACAGAAGGAATATTGTCAGAGTGAGTGTTATGGACAAGCAGCCAGCAAGTTATGAACAGCAAGTCAGAGGTCAGATTGAGTTCCGCTAAATGGCCCAAAGGTTTGGACGCTTGTCTGAATTAGGGGCTCAAACAGTGGTGTGACAGTGGAAACAGATTGCTGCCAGAGTCGCTTTCTTCTATCACTGAACAAGGCACTGTGAGTAGAGGGATTACCCTGACAGCCACTCTCTCTTTCTGCTTCCCTGGCGAGCTTCTGCCCAGAACCAGCCCTAGCCCCCTCCTGCCTGCCTGCCTTCCCACTACAGATTTAAAGAAACAGCAGCACACACATCCCTCCCTCCCACCAGCTTCTTTACCTCTTTGTAGTAAAGAGCTTCCTAATCTTGCCCAACATACAGAGGCTGTCCACTCCCTGTCCCTGGCCTAAGGAGTTGAATATACAACCCAAAGCTGTGCCGACCCCTTCTTGTGGCTGTAAATGGGAGCTGTCATAGAGCAGCCCCTCATGGCATGGGACAGTCCTGCAGGCACCCTGCCTCAGTTGCTCTCAGTTCCAAAAATAATCCACTTACACCCCGAGTCTGTAAGAACAATAGTTCCTCTCTTTCAGGGGCTAGCTTATTCTGATTAACTCGCTCCCCTGTTAGATTCGGGGGTTCACAGCCCCCCTTCCTGGGCTATGCCCTAGCTGAGTTGTTTCTCCTGGGAGGGGAAGGGGAAGGGGACTTAGCAGCTCCTTTAATAAGCTTAGAACCTCTTTCTGGGTCACCTTCCCCCCACCTGCTCCTCAAGTGCTTAATTCTACCCAGCTGAGTGTAACAGCCCCGAGCACCTGTCTGCACTGCCTGGGGGAGGGGAGCTTTGCCCTCTCTCCCTACAAGGCTTTTGGTCCCAGATCCTCAAAGGCATACAGGCCCCTAACTCCCACCGAAATTCCCATGAGGATCTGCCCAGATTTAGGCCCCACGGTGATCCACAACCCACCACTCAGCTGCCGCCTACTCTCGCAGGTGCCTAAACTCACTCGGCACCTACGTTTCTGCTCCTGGGCACATCCTGCAGCCTCAGACCGGTGCCTGTCCCCCTATCTCCTGCCCAGCCCCCGGTGTGAGCCCCGAGCCCGGGGGAGGCCTGTCTCGCCTGTGGGGCATGGTTCAGCATGCCTAACTCCACACAAAACAGCTGGGGCGAAGGGGACCTCCCTCGTAAGCACTAGCCCAGGTGTGAGGGTCTCGCCTGGGATGTGGGGGAACCATGCTGAATTGCCCCGTCTGCCAGATGAATAGAGGGGTTTTGAACAGGGGGTTCCCATCTTTGAGACGGGGCCCTTAGTCTCTGGACTATGGGCTGGTCTGATGTGAGGCTGCCTCAGTCTCTCCTGTTAAAGTTGCTCCACTTTGTGTTAACTATGAATTGGGGGAGGGATAGCTCAGTGGTTTGAGCATTGGCCTGCTAAACCCAGGCTTGTGAGTTCAATCCTTGAGGGGGCCACTTAGGGATCTGGGGCAAAATCAGTACTTGGCCCTGCTAGTGAAGGCAGGGGGCTGGACTCAATGACCTTTCAAGGTCCCTTCCAGTTCTAGGAGATGGGCCAGAGAGAGAGACTGACTCTGTAGTTAGGAGCTGCTCTGGCTTCAGATGTGGGGAACCCTGGTTCAAATCCCCTTTGCTCATCAAGCAGTGGAGGGAATTGAGCCAGGGTGTGTGTCTCTCTCTCATTACCATTGTATCTTTAGTGGTAAGACAAGACACCCATGGTACAGATGGGGAACCGAGCCACAAAGTTCAAGATCACACAGGGAATATGTGGCAAAGGTGAGAATTATTAACACCTGTCCAGCCAGCTCCTAGGCGAGCTGTTCTCTCAGAGACACTGATGTAGGACTTAATCAACTGGTGCCACAGCCCTGGGTGTGGTTCCTGCTCTCTTTTTGATGTACTTGTCATTTTCCTCTCTAGAAAAGGAAATGTGATGCTGTAGTACAGAAATCTCCCATAAATTGGGCCCCCTGGTGCACATTGCTAGTATTACACACTATTCTCAGGCACTGTCTCACTTCAGCCCTTCTCTGTTTGTTTGTGACGGAAAAAGGAAACAATTAAAAAATTCTGCTGAGTTCACTTTATTGGACAAGCAAATTGGAGACACTGTCGTCCCCAGCAGTTCCCGGGGAGAAGGGTGTGTGGAGACCGTGGCTGGGAGCAGGGATCTGCAGCGGTTGGTGGAGAGCGAAAGCAGAAGGGCAGCTTTTAACACTCAGCAGCGAGGAGGCTTCAGCATTTTCCAAGATGCTCCAATCGAACACTTCCCTGACTTCTCCTATAAAAGGAGCAAAACAGACTCAGGCACTGCTGGGGATAAGAGACGTTCAACTCCGTGCCACAGACACAAGCTAGGACCTGGTGCCTGGGAACAGCCCAGTCTGTCTCAGACACTGGCCAATTCCTGATGTGTCAGAGGAAGGTTCAAGCCCCTTTTTTAACTTCTTGCCGGAGGCAGAGCAGTCTGGACAGGAGGGGGCTCTGGCTTTTCCTTTAGGGTTTTAGACCTTGTTCCACAAAGACAGTCAGTCTGAGCCCATTCAAACTTTGAATTAACATTTTTGCCGTGGGGCACGTGGCTCCCACAGCCCTGGAAACCCTGTAGACCCCTCTCCTGATGTTCTCAGAGGTGCAGTTCACCCCTTGCGGGGGTGTGGCAGAAGAGGCCGGGCACCAAGGCAGTTCACAAAAGAAGGCTCAGGAAGGACTGAACTGCGGGCACAGGCTGTGTGCCAACTCCCTGCATGCCTGGATTTCATTCAGGGAGCAGAAACAGCTTCCAGTGAATTTTGATTCCTCTGGAGCTGGTCTGGGTGAGGCGCTTCACTGAGAAACCTTCTCACTGGGCCAGAATTATAGACTGGTCTATAGAAGCAGAAGCAAAATGGAGAGAGGGCCTCCCTCCTGGGAAGAAAATCAGGAAGTCAGAGCAGCTCTACTCATTTTAGTGACCGTTGCTCCCACTTACTTGACGGCCTTGCAGAAGGAACATTTGTTGCCGTATGTCATGCCATCCGTGCCACAGTGGGGGTTGGACTCCCTTGTGCAGTACATGCCGTCGTCCATGAACTCCTTGCAGTCAAACTGCAAAAGTAATAATAAAACCCATTAAAACTCCTTCCCCCCCTTCGTTTTCCTCCACGACTCTGATAATCAATTGACTCACTTTAGTCTTTCTACTGAGAGGAGTTAAAACAGCAGCAAGGGCGCTGCCTGCTCCCTGGAGAGAGAGATCCTTCCACGACCAACAGATGTGGCTTCAGAAGGAGCATCTCCACAGGGCTGTAACCACCTACTTATCAAGAAGAAATTCTGGTTTCCCAAACAGGTTGGCCCCGTCATGTCAGAAGCAAATAGATATCAACACTCTTAACACCAATCAGTCTCCAGTGCGGCTAGCTCCCTGCGGCTCGGAGCCAGACTGTCCTAGCTGAGTGCACCGACCTTTCCGAGGCACTCAGAAACTGGGTGAACAAGCTCAAGTCAGGCAGCTTCCGTTTGTTAGGAAAGGTTAAGACAGGCATCGGTATAACATAACGCTCGGTACCTTCCCACCGGATGGACAAGCGAATTAGAGTTTGTGAATGTCTCCAACCTGACAGTGAGTCAATTGGATTCCAATCGCATCGTACAGCTGGTCTGGCTTTGGTCACCTTCCAGTAATTGACTCTGCTATTGGGACATATATAGCCTGGCAGTCCCTACCCGCAGTGTCTCTCTCCTGGGAGAAGACTGGGCCGTGGGGCTAGAGTGAAAGAAGCAGTGTGACTCTGCTCTGGGATCCATTCTGCCGACACTGTGGTGTGCTGAGTCTGCATGGGTCTCATCACATGGACAGTCCATCTTGTGGGTCTGCCTGTGTCTCACAGCCCAGCTATATAATTGCATCCCATACACAAAGCTACATTGCCATGAGCGCCGGGGGAGCCTGGAAGCACCCATCGCTCCCCACTTTTTTGGGGGGGTTTTCCAGGGCCTGAGCTTTTCCTTACAAAGCCGTGTCTCCGGAATTGGGAGAAAGTGCAAAGTCAGAAGCAGAAACAGTTGCACTAACCTGGCCTCCATCTTTACTGGCCACATCTGGAATCAAAAACACAGAGAGACAAGATTTTACAAAGCCACCAACTATCTGAGAGAAGCTGAGTGAAAGCTAAGTCAATTTACAAAAAATCTTGAAAGTTACAATATTTTCCTTAATATGATCTCCTGCAGAACAGGCTGCGTGTGGGGGGAGGGGAGGGTTAATCAATCAATGATCGGAATTGTTGTGCAGGATTTGATTAATTGACCAAAACTATTAAGTGACTTATTACAACCACTCAGCTGTTGCATTGCATCCTGGGTACATTCAGCAAACTCCTTGGGGTGCTAGCTAACCCCTGCGGCAAGACAGCGATTGCAGCAGCGCTCAGCAGGCAAAGGGTTAAAAGGGAAGTTAAAAAAATATATATTGTAAGCTATGTGAGTGTTTGAGGTTGCAGCAGGTCTGAATAACTAAAGATGGCTGGTGTTGTCTGTGGCTTCTGAGGGCAGGGAGCGGAGACAAGGGCCCTGGTGGGGGGATGGAAAATTAGCCCGTCCGGGTGGTAATTAGCCAGTGCTGGTGATCAGCTGTAGACTCCTGGTCAGTCCTGTAGCCAGCAGTTCATCCCATGACTGCTTCCTCCGGGTCAGGACCCAGGGAGACCCGGTGCAGCGATACTGAGCAGGACTAGCTCCTGAGCCAGCCAGGGAGAACCATACCAGCTGTCTGTTTCCGTCAGCCACAACTGATCGATCCCCTTTCTGTTTCCTCAGCCCCCGACAGCCTGCAGTCAAGCTCTCGAGGTGAGTCCCTATCTCCAGCTGGGGGACATTGCAATGGCTTTAAGGAGGAACCTCCCAGCTGGGGGGTAGGTTAATGTAGCTCCTGGGGGCCTAGGTCGTGCACTCAGTGGGGGCTCGGTCTCAGGGCGGCTCCAGTTTCGCCTCCCGCAAGGCAGGGCTGCCATCGCCGCTCGCGGCCGCCTCCCCGCTGTTGCCAGGGTAGCGCTTTTGTCGTTAGCTCTAGTGACTGTTTGGCCTGCTTGAGCGTCTTCCAGCTTTGCTGCGACGCGACACGTCACGAAACTGCCACTTGTAATGAAATCTTGTGACGGAATCACTACGTCGGCAACGCTGGGGAAGGCAGAGCTGGTGGGACGGGGAGGGATGCCTGGGGGGGCAGGGGTGATGCCAAGCGGGGCTGGGGCTAAGCAGGGGGAGGGCACAGGAGAGAGCAAGGGGGTGTTGGGTAGGGAGAGGGCAGAGGGCATTTTGGGTGTTGGGGGAGCAGGTGGGCTCCGTGAGGGGCCTCTGGAGGGTCCCCATTCCCTCACGGGGAGCTGAGTGGCTCTGGTGGGGAGGCAGCCCTGGGCTGCTGCCTGCCCCGGAGAACTCGGCTGCGGGGTGCTTCTCTGGGACGGACTATGCAGTGTCGGCCTTACCCCGCCCCTCTTGGGGTTTTCTGTACCTGGAGGAGCAGGTCGTGGTGGAAGGGGCACAGCCTGGCTGGAAGGTGGCCGATGTGAGCAGGAGATACGGCGGCTCTCTGCTCCGGAAGGAGAGACGGCAGCTGAGCCCGGGTCTGGACTCTGGGGGGGGGTCCTCCTGGCCCCAGGGAGACCCCCCCACCCCTAGACCCAGCTCTCCACTACAGAAGGAGAGACAGCGGCTAGGCAATCAGAAGTACTGGAACACCGTTGTGCTGGCACGACACGGGCACTGCCCTAACACCCCTCCTCTCCGGGCTGCCAAGGACTCAGCATCTTAGGACACCCATGCGTGCCACAGGCAGCTTGGCTGGAGCCTCAGACATCCAGCTGGCCACTCCTGGCTGCCAGGAGCCACTGGTGCACCTGCTCTGCTTACCAGCTAGGCAGCAACTCTGCCTCCCCTCCCCACCCAACTGCCCCCTAAATATCCATCCCGGCTTCTCCCCCACCCACCCAGCACCCCCTAGACATCCGAGCCCACTCCCCGCAGAAACCCCAATTACCCATCCACCTAATCCAACCTGCGCTAGCAATTTTTATGCGTCCCCATGTTTTATCACTGCTGCTTCGGGCAGGCTGTGTGGTACTGGGGGCCTGTGCTTTAAGGGCTGAGCTTCCCAGAGACAGAGACTGGGCAGGGCATTGTGACAGCCTTGTTGTCAGGCCGGGACACAGAATAAAGCAGAGCTCTGGAGAGCAGCGTAAGTCCCCGCTGATCACTGAACACCACAGGCTGTGTTGACCGTAAGCTGCAGTTTATGGCTCTGTGCAAATCTTTGGGAAATTAGCTCAATAAATACTTCACGTAACATGTCACAGGTGGAGCGTGACAAGACTTATCAGCTGTGCCCTCAGATGCCCCAAACAGGCTTATATAAGACCACAGGGCCTTCTGGTGTCCTCCTCCCCTGGAGCTCTGGTGGATCTCTGCCCTAATTAAGTTTCACTTTGAGCTGGGTGAATAAGCCATGATCAATCACTGATTCCGTGCCTGTCCCCTCTCTTTGCCCATGCGCAGCCCCTATTAGCAGAAATCTGTGCTGCATTCTTTGCTCAGTTTCCATGTTATCTCAGCCCTGACATCCAGTAATCAAGGCTCCCTAGGCCTAGAGATGTTAGCCAGGGCTATGTACAAGCTGCAGGAAGAGTTACTCACCCGAGAAGAAGAAGAAGAAAAGAGACAGGCCGAGTAGCACAAAGAAACCTGTTGTCTTCATGGCTGTTTAATGCAAGGCCAACAGCCTACTCAGTAGATGCGCTCTCAGCAATAAACCCACAGCGAGTGCTCATGTACCTGCCTCTCCAGCTCTTTATATACACACGGGCACGTTCACATTCCTCACCTGCATTATGAAAACTTTCTCCCTCTCCTGTCTCAAGGTTTCTAAAGTAATCATTGGCCCTAGGAACCAGCTGCCGTTCACGAGGCTCCATCCCAGGTGTTAGGAATGTAGCCCTATCCACATCAAACCCAGAGAACTGGGTTAAGTATGCAAGTCACACGCTACGGCTTGTAAATGGCTCCGCCAATGGTAATCTCCCTTTCTCCAATAATCACAGGATTCTCACGAGGGAGAACTTTCAAAGCAGTGACTCAAGAGGGAGGCTGGTAATTGTCCTGCAACGGGGGCCCTTCCCGAGTCCCTGCAGTGGGGTTTTGCAGCGCAGCAGGCTGGCTCTTCAGGGACGTGTAGGAAATGACTCACACCAGGAGAATGGAGTGGGTGTGAAACCAGTGATTTGGTGCACCCTTTCTATTTTTGAAGTCAAGTCTACATTTGTTCAGCTGGGGTGGAGAGAGGCAGCGGAAAGTGACATGATTTCACGGCCGTTTGCAGAGTCCCAGATCAGGCATGCTGATGCTCCTCCTTCAGCTATTTCAACTAGGGCTATATGTTGTTTTTCAGTTCTCCTAAAACACAAGAGTACATCCTGGCCCCGGTCCTACCTTAGGTGTCAGCATGAAGGCACCTGCTCTTTGCCCAGCGCTTTCCAGTTACTCTCTGTGCAACCTGGGACCCAACACATACATTCAGTTTGCCCATCTGTACAAAGGGGATAACAAGTCCTTTGAGACAAGAAATGTTACGTATCGGTTTCATTTGCCCATCTCAGACAGACAGTTCCATTGAAGACAATGGGGCTTCTTGCGTAAGGCCATAGCAGGGTGAGATCTAGTATCTTTTGGTTCCTGGTACCTGTGTTGTCACACGGTGCCTTTGGATGCAAGTGGTTAGAAGAATCACATTAGCAAGGAAGAGCTATTGTCAGGTCAGTTCAACCAAGAATGGAAAGTGGTTCATGCAGTGTCACCATTGCTAACGGCTCTGAAAGCCCTCCAAGAATTACAAGGATAGGGGAAAGGAATTCACCATGTAGAAACCTGCCACTGAAATCAGAGGTGGGCTGGATCCAAACCTCAGATCACAGCGCTCCTAAAACAAGGGCAGAGTATTTACCATAGAGTCAGTCACAATTAAATATGTCACGTGTGAACTGCTAAGCCACCTTTGAGCTACCAGGCAATGGTGTTGTGCACTTACAGAGAATATCGGCACTAAGTCGTTAGTATGACTATCTGTGCGAGGACAGAAGGTTTTTTTGTTTCCTTAGCACCAGCCAGGTCTTCATACAATAAAGCAAAGAGCTGCTCAAAGATAGGTCAGTGATGCCCTCCAATGGGATTTGGGGGTAGAGGCTGAAGTGAAGAGTGCCCCATAACACAAACATTCCCTGAAAAAATCCAAGACAGGTTTGAAATGCGTCTGGTTTCGGTGCAGCTAAAAAAACCTGGGTTTGTTAAGTCTTTTGAAATGTAATTATTACTCCTCTGCCAGTGCAGATGCCTCTTAAACATTTGCAGAGACGCTGGACGGTGGCAGAGGAAACTTTGCCAAAGCCTATAAAATGTCATCAAAGTGGAGCTGGCTAGGACTGGTAAATTACCCTGGTGTCAATCACACATGATGTTTGTTGAGTGTGTTGTGATAATGTCTATGAAACAAGACATTAAGTGATGACAGTAGGAGGTAAACAAAGGGAATATTTGCATTAAGACACTCGCATACTTGAGGAAAACTACAGCCACCATGCGTTCTGTCCTTCTAGGTCACCCATCACCATGGCATCTGGGCACCTCAGTTCCTTACAACCCCCCCGGATCAGAGTTTATCCTGTGATGGAGCATGCCTGGATTGAGCAGAACATTAAGAAATGTGCCTAGGAAACAATCCTGCATGGGCCGAGTGGAGGACTAGACTAGAGGACCAACCAATCTTGTCAGCTGAATGATGGTTTTTTTCACCTTTCCCAGCAGCATCTGGAACTGGCCACTGGCTGCTCTGATCCGGGGTGGAAATTCCTAGCTCCCTAATTTGTTTGGGAGCGTCTGACCTGAGAGGGAAGGTTTGAAGATTGAGGGCCAGACTCTCAGCGGGGGAAATGGGTGTAGCCCCACTGAAGTCAGTCTGGCCCTGAGTTCTTACCGCGCTGTGGGCAAGTCCCTACAGAGTCAGCCAGTCACGTGGCCGATGGTAGCACAGGTCTCTGACCTGCCTGGTGGTGGCACAGCCGTGTAACCTGCACAGACTAGCTCGGGGCCCGTGCAGCACTTCTCTGCTGACTCACGCACTGCCCTTCCCTGAGCCTCTCGCAGGCCGCACGGAGCCCCGGGCAAACAGTGAACTGGACTCCTGCCTCCCTCAAAACCTGTGACACAGCCGAGGCCCGCGGGGACACCCCCGGAGTGGCAGACGGGGAGGGCAGCCCTGGCGACTCCTGCCTCAGGTTTGTGATTCAGATTCACAGATTCAACGTGATTCACATTGGAGAGAGTTCCCTGCCATGCTCATGTCTCCGCTCTTCCCCAAGGAAGCTACACCCGTTAGCCGACCAGGAGCCAGGGTAACCCACAGCCCACCTCTCCCCTGTAGACTTGGTGACGGTGCTGCCAAGGGCAGGAGGCAGAGCATGGTATAGTGATTTCCTGAGCAGCCTGTGGGACACTGGCAGCAGAGCTCTGAGCAGACACCGATTCCTCATTTCCCCCACTGTCAATGCCTCCTTCCGTCCAGGCTGGCATGATAGCTCTGCCTGTTCCCATCGCCTGGGGTGAAGGCGCGCTCCAGAAACCACATTTTATATTGCATTGAATTATTGATAAACTGGAACTATGGAGAATGCCAAGTTACTAGGTCTTCTACTGAAAATTGCGTTGTTTTAATGCTGGAAGGAGGGAGACAGCAGCCTAGCCCATGGTGGGAGGAGGCTGGACTGTTGCTATGCCAAGGAATGGAGTGAGCAAGGCCAGGAGGGGGGATTGGAAGTCCCAGATTGGACTCTACGGTGCATGCATCAGCTGCACAGCAAGCAAGTGGAAGGCAGAGAAAGGAAAGAGAGGTGAGAAGGCGTCAGGTCAGGCAGGATGTTGTTGTGATGGGTTGAATCACAGAAACCCCCTTGGGAACTGCCAAATGCAGTGCCAAGACTACTTCTGCTCCTGGTTTCCCTGCCAGCTCGGGACCCCAGCACCCTGTCTTGCTGAGCCAGACACGCCCGTCTGCTCCAGCACAGACCCAGGGTCTGAATTACATGCCCCGAAGCTGCAGGTTTATCTGAAAACAGCTCACAGAAGTGTTCTCGTCTTTAACACTCAGATGCCCAGCTCCCAATGGGGTCTAAACCCAAATAAATCCGTTTTACCCCGTATAAAGCTTATACAGGGTAAACTCATAAATTGTTCACCTTCTATAACATTGATAGAGAGATATGCACGGCTGTTTGCCCCCCTCCCCCAGTATTAATACATACTCTGGGTTAATTAATAAGTAAAAAGTGATTTTATTAAATACAGAAAGTAGGATTTAAGTGGTTCCAAGTAGTAACAGACAGAACAAGTGAATTACCAAGCAAAATAAAATAAAACACGCAAATCTAAGCCTAATACAGTAATACAACTGAGTACAGATAAAATCTCACCCTGAAAGATGTTTCAATAAGCTTGTATCACAGACTGGACGCCTTCCTAGTCTGGGCACAATCCTTTCCCCTGGTACAGCCCTTGTTCCAGCTCAGGTGGTAGCTAGGGGATTCCTCATGATGGCTCCTTTCTTTGTTCTGTTCCACCCACTTGTATATCTTTTGCATAGGGTGGGAATCCTTTGTCCCTCTGGGTTCCCCCCCACCCTTCTCAATGGAAAGACACCAAGTTAAAGATGGATTCCAGTTGAGGTGACGTGATCACATGTCATTGTAAGACTTCATTACCCACTTGCCAGCACACACGTATACAGGAAGACTTGCAAGTACTGTAAAACACAGCCGTCTGCAGTCAATTGTCCTGGTTGATGGGAGCCATCAAGATTCCAAACCACCATTAATGGCCCACCCTTTGCATAATTACAGTAGGCCCTCAGAGTTATATTTCATATTTCTAGTTTCAGATACAAGGGTGGTACATTTATACAAATAGGATGATCACACACCCACACTCAGTAGATTATAAACTTTGTAATGATACCTTACAAGAGACCTTTTGCATGAAGCATATTCCAGTTACATTAGTGTATTTTCATAAAATCATATAGAGTGCAACGTCACACCCTCCTTCTGAACTTACTGCCAGTGACTTGGACACTGACCATGGTGGAGGCAGTATACCTAAAATTCATTTTTGAGCTCCCCTCTTGGGCAGACACTCCTGTGTCCCCCAAAAGGGAAAGAGACCCTGATCCAGCTATTGGCTCACAGCTACCAGCTATGATAGACCTTTCACTGGCCAGCAAAATCCCCCCCCCCCCTTCACTCAGGCTGAGCTTGCTTCCAGCTACACAGTCCTTGGGGTCTGTTCCCACCGCAGCAGTCACCAGGACCCCAACTTCCAGCTCCAGGATACATGTCTCTGTGCCCCTCTTCCACTCCATTACAGCCAGTTCCTGCTTCTGAGTCTTAATTGCTTTGTCTTTTAAGTCCAGGGTTTGCTGGTGGGCAGCCTTTTCCCAGGCAACTTGCACATCAATTTCCATTTGTCTTCCCTTGAGACCGTCACTCGATGAGCTGGGATACCACTGAGAACCCCCTCCTGCCAGAACAGGCACCCCTCCACTCCTGTCTTGCTAAGTTAGGCTATGTCTTCACTGGGGGGGGGGTCAATTTAAGATACGCAAATTCAGCTATGCGAATAGCGTAGCTGAATTCGACGTATCCGAGCTGACTTACCCCGCTGTGAGGACAGCGGCAAATTGACCGCCGTGGCTCCCCCGTTGACGGCGCTTACTCCTAACTGGGCTGGTGGAGTACGCGCGTCGATTTGGGGATCGATTATCGCGTCCCGACAATACATGATAAATCGACGCCCCGAGAGATCGATTTTCTACCGCCGATCTGGGTGGGTAGTGAAGAAGTAGCCTTAGACACTCCAGTCAGCTTCAGCACAAACACAGAGGTTGGGTCACACCCGTCTGCAGTTCACTGAAACTGAGATGCATTCAGCCCAGGGGCTTCTTAGTTAACAGAGACTTTCCCAGCGCCCAGTGTTCAGCCTTTCTGGGCAATTTGCAACTTGTATAATTCTAGCTTCTTCTGATCTTTAATCTTATTTATTTTGTTTCCTTTTCTGTCCCTACTTCCCTTACCTGAAATAAACAAACAGAAAATAACAAACCAGTAACCACTTTGTCTGTTCTCCAGCCACCACACTTAAAACTCACTTAAAATCACTACCAGTGTCTCAAAGCAATCTAAAACCCAAATCAATCCGTTTTACAGGGTAAACTCATAAATTGTTCACCCTCTATAACACTGATAGAGAGATATGCACAGCTGTTTGCTCCCCCACGTATTAATACATACTCTTGGTTAATTAATAAGTAGAAAGTGATTTTATAAAATACAAAAAGTAGGATTTAAGTGGTTCCAAGTAGTAACAGACAGAACAAAGTGAATTACCAAGCAAAATAAAATAAAACATGCAAATCTAAAGCTAATACAGTAATACAACTGAGTACAGATAAACTCTCACCCTGAAAGATGTTTCAATAAGTCTCTTTCACAGACTGGACGCCTTCCTAGTCTGGGTACAGTCCTTTCCCCGGAGCACCCACGGAGTCTGTGATTATGATTTATATCAGTGGGTCTCAAACGTTTGTACTGGTGACCCCTTTCACACAGCAAGCCTCTGCGTGCGACTCCCTCCTCCCCACTTATAAATTAAAAACACTTTTGAATATATTTAACACTAGTATAAATGCTGGAGGTGAAGCGGGGTTTGGGGGTGGAGGCTGACAGCTCGAGACCCCCCACCTAATAAGCTCATGACCCCCAGTTTGAGAACCCCTGGTTTATATCAAAGCAGAAAGCGAGTTGCTATAATGTTGCAAAGTTGCATAATAAACTCCAGTAAGAGGCGTGTTACTGGCGTTCCGCTTTCTGTTCTCATAGAGACAGACTCAGATTCCAAGGCCAGAAGGGACCATCATCTCATCTCGTGTGATCTCCCGCCCATCTCAGGCCACAGAACCTCACCCACCCACTCCTGTCATAGCCCCTAACCTCTGGCTGAGTTACTGACATCCTCCCTTGCAACTCCACGTGTTAGTATTACTAATCATGTTTATTACAGTCGTACGGTACCTAAGGGCCGGGACCCTGGAGGCCATAACGCCTTGCCCAAAGAACAAACTGAGGCAAAGAATGCCGCTGAGTTTACTTTATTGATCGAGCCAACAGAGAGACCGAGAAGCCCCGGTGAGCTGCCAGAGCCTGGGGTGAAGAGAGAACGTATTCAGCATTCCCCATACCGCTTGAGGTGAAGTTTTCTGTTACTTATTCTGGAGAGACGAGGGGGTGGGGGGAGAGATTGATTAGCAAGGAGTAGCCCTGGAGGAATAGCCTCCCCCATTACTCTGCTAACCAGCTAAAATACACTTCTCTGATGCTTGGTCCCTTTTCCTTGCTGCTTGTGACAGTCATTTCATGCCAGCCAGTGACAGGGGTTTGGAAAGGGACTAATAACTTTTGAATGCTTCTGCTTCAAACCCAGTTTAAACCTCTACAGGTGAGGGATGCAGGAGGACCGCGGGCCAGTAACTGGGGACCTGGACTGAATTCTAAGGGAAGCGGAAGAGAAATGAGACTCATCTGGCTAAGCAGCTGCAGTATTTGTCTCGGCTAGGGGGTTATGTAGAATGCATGTGGACCTGAAGAAAGAGAACCAGGTTTCAAGAGGGTGCTAGATTTGTGAGGAGCGATGGGGGTGCTCTGGGCTGCAAGCAGAATTGGGGGGATGCAGGACAAACATCAGCATGCTGTCATGCCCAAACAAACAAAGGAAGTATTTCTTCACACAACACACAGTCAACCTGTGGAACTCCTTGCCGGAGGATGTTGTGAAGGCCAAGACAATAACAGGGTTCAAAAAAGAACTAGATAAATTCATGGAGGATAGGTCATAGAATCATAGAATCATAGAAGATTAGGGATGGAAGGGACCTCAGGAGGTCATCTAGTCCAACCCCCTGCTCAAAGCAGGACCAATCCCCAACTAAATCATCCCAGCCAGGGCTTTGTCAAGCAAACACGGGGAAGGTGGAGAAGAGAAACAAAGATACACATTACATAAATAGCTACTTTCCCCAGCTGCCCCTAAGCCTGGCCATCGTCGCTGGGCCAGTTCCTGGTTGGGGTTGGTATGCAGCAGAAGAGGATCTTGAGAAAGGAGGAAGAGGCCTTGCAAATCAGACTGGGGAGGACCAATCACAATGCTCTGACAATTGTTCTAGATTTCTCAATCTCTCCTGCTCTGGAGGGGAAGGAGAGCTCACTAGAGCTGGGTGAATAATGATTTCTTTTCTGCTTTGTTGGTAATTTCAAAAAGGTCTAGATAAGTGGAAAGGGGGATGGGTTGCAAGGAACAGCTTTCAAGCTTCACAGAGCTCTTATACCCGTGTATAGTTTCTGTTTCGACCAAACTCCCAAATCTTCAACATTTTTGGAAAATGGAAAAGGGAATTAATCATTTTGTTTTGATTTTAAGCATTTTAAAACATTTTTGATTTTTTTTAAAAATACAATTAGAGGGAAATTTGAAGCAAAAAGCCATTTCAAGCTGAAAATATTTTGCTCAAAAAATGTTGAAATGAAAATGTTCTGATTTTTTTCTGATTTTTTAAAATGAAAAATTCAACAAAAGGGACACAAGGTCATTGAACGTTTGTGTCCTGAATCTGCATTTTTTTTTTTAGCGAAAAACATTTCATTTGAAAAATGTTGCCAAGTTCGAAGTTCAGCATGTAGCATGTTCTCTGTGTTGTCTTGACACTGACACTGGTCGCCTTCTGGGAGACAATAAAGATTGAGCCTCAAAATATAGGCCAGGATTTCAAATCTCAATTTCCTGCCATATCCTTCACAGACGTTATTGTATTGAGTTTCTGTATTGTTGTGGCCCAGGATTGTATGTAACGTCTCTGGGGGGGATGTGACAGATGTAAGACCTGAGAGTTCAAAAGACTGTATGGAAAATGTGCCAGACAAGAATGGACTTTTGGGACGATAAGTGTGAAGTGGATTTCCATTAATGCAAATTCCCCAATTCTGGTTATGCAAACACGGAGCCGTCTGAAATTATGTCCCGAGGAGAGGGTCATTGTCTGCTAATTAGCTGTTACAGAAGGCCAGGATCAAAGACCCGAGCTGTATAAAGAAAGGGCTGACCTGCCCAGTCTGGGTGATGGTTCTGAATCTCAAATGGATGAATGCATAACCCTGGGGAAAACCCAGTCGTGGGTTCTGAAGGACTAAAACCTACCAGAGCCCTCACTTAAAGCTGGGGGTGACCAAGGAACTGCCTATGCCTCTGTGGGATTTCGGAGAAAACCTCCTTAAGCTCTTTTGAAAATCACCACCTATAGATCTGTGTAGGTTTCTATGGTGCCCACCACCCTCATGCAGCAAATATTCGCACATAGCCAAAACACTCAGGTAAAATGTAGTCTGCTGGTGGAAAATTCAAGACCAGAAAAAGAGGTGATTTTCTTGGAATCAGTCAATTTTATGAACTATTCACTGAAATCCCTTAATTATATTCAGATGGCTGAAATTTTGTGTAGCTTTTAAAACAAAATGTAAGGGATACTTGATCACATGTGACACTATTATGCAATTGTGTTTGAACTAAAAAGCACATGGAGTATATTAAATTAACAAGGGGCCTTGACAAATGCATTATGGATGAAATTGACCCCTCTGCACAAGGCAATTAGGTACATTGGCCTTGCATTGGCCCTCAATGGTGGAGTACATTCCACCTTATATCATTAGTAGTTAGTGTTTATTTTTATCCGTTGCACCATGTGGAAACAATAGATCCAACCCCCAGGGATTAAGTGTCTCAATTCTACAGCAAGGGAGTCATTTCACTCTTTGAGGCACCTCTATTCTTTCATTGGTGTTTAGTGTTTTTCCATATGTGCCTATCTGTGATTGACCTAGGAATCAGGGTCAAATGACAAAGAAGATCTGAAACTCACCTGACCTGCCCCAGTGGCAACACCTGGAACAAAAAACAGAGACAAAAAAGATAAAAACAAAGCAGGATCTTTGATAAACATCCGTTAGGAAACATTAATCCTAAAGAACAACCAAATACACTATCTTAACCCTGGAAACCAACTGTTCTTTCCTGTACTGATGGCCACAGCTAATATTATATCTCCTCTGAGTAAACATCAGATAATGTTCTAAGGCTGGAATTTTCTGATTGTTTAATAAAAACAGAGTTTTCGGTTGCTCCTTAATGATGAAATGCAATATGAACTTCACCTCTGCGACCCACGAGTCCTGGTAACGTCCTATAGGTTCAAGAAGGACTGAGGTGGTACAGAGGTCTTGTAGGAGCTCTCTGCACAGGAATGAATTTCATCCAAGGAGAAATCCCATACCAACCCACTGTCTTGGAACTCTTCCCAGCACAAGCCACTAGTTCAGTGCCCCCTCTTCAAGGATGTGCATATAGCACTGACTTCATCCGCACATAGGCTTGGCTTCAAGAAGGCTAGAGATATCCGCCCAAAGGCATTACACAGCCTACAACAAAATCAACTCACCGGGAAAATAACTGAAAAGCGCAAGACCGAGCAGCCCAAAGACACCTCTTATCTTCCTGTGGCGGTGATGGTTGAGTGAGAGTCAAGTCTGTAGGTTTCTCAGACTCCACTGTCAGCGCTCACTATAGATATAATGTGTGGGTGTGTCCCCAACCTTGACTCTGACGTCACCACCCTAAAGTCATTGTTTGCTCTGGAAGCCGGCGGATTTTTATTGAGGCTTGTACTGAGCTGTAAAGAGTGTTTTCTTATCAGCGAGATGCCCAGGAGAATGCAGTAAACGCACAGGCGGCACCCAGCTTGTTAACAAAGGGGCTTGCTGTACAGTGGGCCCTTTGTCTTTCCCGGACAATGAGCACATTGCGTGTGCAGTGGAAGCTATGAAATTGCAGGGAGGAATCTGGCAATGTGAACAGGCCTAGCCGTTAAGTTGTTACGTTGAACGATATTCAGATTGCATGCTGCATTACATATGTCGTAAGATATTCTAGGGGGCAGCAGCTTTTGAATCAGTTGTTTGGGGTGACAAATATAGGGTTTATATGGGATTTTAAAGGGGCCTGAATCTGGGCCTCTGCAGATTACCCACTCATTCTATGGACACGTAGGGAGGTGTGAGGACTTGCCATACTGTCCTTCCCCATCCTCTCCCGGGTTTTCTTGCAGTGTTAGGTTTCAGAGTAACAGCCGTGTTAGTCTGTATCCGCAAAAAGAAGAACAGGAGTACTTGTGGCACCTTAGAGACTAACAAATTTATTAGAGCATAAGCTTTCGTGGACTACAGCCCACTTCTTCGGATGCATATAGAATGGAACATATATTGAGGAGATATATATACACACATACAGAGAGCATAAACAGGTGGGAGTTGTCTTACCAACTCTGAGAGGCCAATTAAGAGAAAATTAGGTTTCTCACTGACAGATGGTCAGCTAGGACCTCAGCTGGAAGTCTGGGTTTGGAAACAATGGGTAAAGGTGAACATGTGTTTGGCGGGGTGAATTCTGTGCCAAAGAATACGCAAGTTTCTAATCATCAGAGGAGTGAAGTTCTGGAACAGCCTCCCAAGGGGAGCAGTGGGGGCAAAACTATCTAACTTGTTTCAAGACTGAATTTGAGAAGTTTATGGAGGGGATGGTATACCGAGGTTGCCTACAATGGCATATGACCCATCCACAACTGCTATTAGCAAATACAGTAGAACTCCATTTAGCCGACCCTCCATTATCTGGCGCTCTGTATTAACCGAACAGCCAGGACTCCGGGTCCAGAAGTGGCCAATCTCTCCTGTGGCCACTAGATGGCGATGCAGCCTTGCTCTTTCCCATTCTCTGGATTATCCAAATTCTTGATTAGCCTATCTATCCATGGTCCCAATTAGACAGGATAAATGGGGTTCTGCTGTATCTCCAACAGCTGGAGATGGGACACTAGATGGGAAGGGTTCTGAGTTACTACAGAGAATTCTTTACCAGGTTTCTGGCTAATGGGTCTCCCCCACATGTTCAGGGTTTAACTGATCACCATATCTGGGGTTGGGAGGGCATTTTCCCCACGTCAGATTGGCAGAGACCCTGGGAGGTTTTGCCTTCCTCTGCACTATGGGGCACAAGTCACTTGCTGGTTTGAGCTAGATTTTCTGTAAATCAGGTCCTTAAACGACGATTTGAGGACGTCAGTAAGTCAGCCAGAGATTGTGGACCCATTGCAGGAGTGGGCGGGTGAGGTGCTATGGCCTGTGATGTGCGGGAGCTCAGACTAGATGATCATGATGGTCCCATCTGGCCTTAAAGTCTGTGAGTCAAGTATAGGCCTCATTAAAGCATTATAGATGAGGGTAGGGCCCTTGCAACAGAATGAGCCATCATTAAATGCCACATGCACTGCCATGAAGACTGAAAAGCAAATATAGACACTGCATACAAGAGATCCTTTGTACTAAGGAAGTCATGTAGGCAAAGGTTTGGTCTTTAGAGACCGCATCCCACCTTCAAATGGGCAGGGAGTGAATTAAAGGGACCCTGAGTTTTTAAATAGAAAATCAGAAACATCTTTCTTATTATCCTGGGAGACGCTGCTGACTCTTGGCCTAGGTGGGCAGGTTATCATTGCTGGTCGCTGAGGGTGAGTCCCACGGCAATCCGAGGGGTGACTGCAGCGAGGGTAGGCGTACCCGCAGGAGTCTGACCCATTGCTAATAATGACAGTGTAGATGGGGCAGGACAGGCTTCAACCCGGACTAGCAATGTGGGTACATACCTAGGGTCCCGTGGGGCTGGTGCAGCCCCTGCTAAAGACTGTGCCGCATTCTATCCTGCTACTTTTAGCCATGCCAGCAGGGGTATGTCGACCCGAACTGCAAATGCACCTCAGTCTGCAGTGCAGATATACCCTGAAAAGGCAGAATGATTTTAGCTACGAGACTGCAGGCTTTGACTCACTGGCTCCAGTGAGAGTTTTGCCTGAGTCAGAATCAGGAACATCTTCTGGGTTTGGTCCTTTTCTCTGTAGTTTTGTTGGAAATATCACTCTCTGGCATAGTCCCTCCTGAGCTCACTGGAAAGGACTCGCATTCGTGAAACAGGAAGGCAAAAAATAATCACAAAGGAAGTTTTATGATGTTTATTTTTGAGGCTAAGACACTTCATGCGAGGCTGACACCAGCGTTTCAGGGTGGGGAGTATATTGTCTTACGATTGCATCTACACAGACAGTCAAGCCAAGTGCGCTAGTCTGAGTGTCTAAACCATTCAGCAGTTGAGGGATGGGCATTGTGCAAGTCTATGAGAGAGCCAGGCAGCCCGTGCCAGTGGGCGGAGCCTGCAGGGTGTGGGGTAGCAAAGGGTCCTGCTACAACATCCCAACAGGGTAAGCTGAGCCCCGTTTGGGGACTAAATCTAGGCAGGGGAAATTCCCTCCACTACAGGATTTCCTGGGTGACTTTTTATGGCCTGTGCTTCGTAGGAGGTCAGAGCAGACATGGACAGTGGCCCCTTCTTCTGCCTTAAAATCAATGCGTAATTATCATAATACTTAATTCTCCTATAGGGCTATTCATCAGCGGATCCCAGACTCTTCAATCACACCCCAGAGAAAATGATTCCCAGATAATTAGTGGAGGTAAAAATGAAAACATTTGCAATGTCTATCGTTACAATGGTCTCCAGCCCTCACTCTTTGGGACCATGAGTGAGTAGTTTTACAGTGACTAAGGTTCACTTTGGGATGCAGTTTGGATGACGGTGAGGAGATGACCCTGGGATTTCTTGGGAAGGATTTCCTCTAATTTTAGAACCAGCTGGAAAGACCCCAAAGCTGAAGAAACGTGCAGGGAGGCGAATACGCCGTGTACGTCAGCAGGTCAGTCAGGTATCATCTTGAGGAAGTTGAGGTACAGATTTCCTGGTCTCCTCTGCCAGAATGAGTGAGATCAACGTTTCCATGGACGCAGAGCTGAAAGAACCATTCCAGTCTATGTTTCCGGGTCTATAACCTCAGTACGAGAGAGAGGCTCCAGCGTGGTCATCTGAGAGAAAAAACATATGTAGCCGTTAGATAGCCCATACTCACCCCGAGCACTGCCCGTAAGATAGACCCATCATCAGAACACTTTTGATTTTTATTTAGGGGATTAGGGTTTTTTAGGGACTGAGATGGGGATATTGTTCGTTTGAAGACTGGCTTCTTTTATGGGGAGAATGGTTGTCAATTTGCTGCTAGTATTTGAGTTGATGTTGGACTGTGTGTGATGAATTATTATGGCAAGGGAGCCTAGGACATCCTTCTGTCTTTTCTATGCCAAAATGGAAATAAATAAAGGGGTCTGGCTGGTGGGTCTTGCCCACATGCTTAGGGTCTATCTGATTGCCATATTGGGTGTCGGGAAGGAATTTTCCTGAGGTCAGATTGGCAGAGACCCTGGTGGGGGGGTCACCTTCCTCTGCAGCATGGGGCACAGGTCACTTGCAGGTTTAAACTGGTATAAATGGCAGATTATCAGTAACTTGAAGTCTTTAAACCATGATTTGAGGATGTCAGTAACTCAGCCGGAGGTCAGGGGTCTATTGCCGGAGCGGGTGGGCCAGGTTCGGTGGCCTGCGATGTGCAGGAGGGCAGACTAGTTGATCATGAGGGTCCCTTCCGGCCTTAAAATCTATGAGTCTAATTAATAAAAACTGGATTTACCCCACACGTTCCCTCGTGTTCTTTCTTAACATCAACTCCTTTTCTAGAGAAAGAGAGAGAGAGAGCAGTTAGTGAAAACCACTGATTGCTATAGGAGATCAGTTCACTTCAATACCTTGTACAGAAACTACCAACATGTTTAATCAAAAATCCCTGTAGATCCAATAGGGAAGGGATCTATCTGGTAGGGAATATTTGCCACCAACTACCCACTGGTGCCAGCATCACTGAGCTATTAGTATTGGCCAACTGGTGCTCATTCCCCCCGATAAAGCTGCCTCGTCTGTCTGAACTCGACGTGCTGGGACGTGTAGTCTGGCTCTTTTTGGAGAGTTCTCCCCATCCCCCGTGAATTGAAGTGCTGTGAGGGGCCCTGGAAGGGTGTTGAGGGATGTGGGAGGATCGCAGAGGATAGCGAGAGGCTGCGATTCTAAGCAAAACTAGCCCATTATTCTCCTTCTTTGAGGAAAATACTTCCAGCAAAGGATATTCGCAGCTCGGCCCTGAGGTACATACGAGATTAACCTACAGATCTCGCATTCGTGCCAATAGGTGACACCATCCGTGCCGCAGACAAAGAGAACCACTTCTGGGCATAGTAACTCGCCATCGTACACAAACGGTTCTTGGTTGTACCGGGTGCAGTCAAGCTGCAGAAGTAATCAAATAAAATGAGTGTGGCCTTTATTGTAGGGAGTAATCGTCCTGCCCCTACATTCCTCATCTGGACTCTTCTCTCTATGATAGAGGAGAAGTCACTTGGGGCCGACATCTGCAATCGTTTGCTGCAGTCCGAATGGGGAGGTGGTCAGCAGGCGTCTTCTCCCGTTCTCCGGGGCTGATGGGAAAGGACATTGCAGCAATAGTCAGGCATGGGACGCTCCCTTACAACCATTCCTTGCTGTGGTCAGCATCATGTCTTCAAGACATCCCCTCCAGATTCCTGACCAGCAATTCAGGTCGCCCGAAGGAGAGAGCCAGTGCTGAGAGAAGCCATCCCAGGGGTTTCACTGAATCCAGTGCATGCTGGGAGCTGTGTCAGCGCTGTGTGAATTCTCACGCTGCCAGATGTGGCTGTTAAGTTCCACCGTTATGTGTCTTGCTATTAGAGCTGGTGGGAAATGGGAAGCGCTTCTGTAAAATACGTCCTTTTTTAGCATTCTCCTTTTGTATGGCAATAGTGGAACAGGGAAAACAACGGTGTGGCTACAGTTGCCTCTTAAGGTCTCTTGTCCAGTCCAGAGCATGTGAATGGCTGAGACACCTCCAGGATGAGCATGGAGTGGGCAATCGTCCGTGATGTGTCCGGCCATTAGCACTACACCACAGTCACAGTTTGGTGGCTCCCACACTTTCCATCTATGGAGTGAGTATGGGCATCTTCCATGTCGGGTGTCGATACGGTTTAGCGCTGCCCGTGTGAGCCATGGGGAGGAGAAGCCTGGGACTTGCACAGATGGGTCATTACATTGAAAAATTTCAACATTTTTCACCCTAGATCTATTCACTCCATAAGTATCACCAAGTAACCTGGGACAAAGCAGTCGTCAGGACAGAGATATCCCATACTGAGCGTTACTGAGTATTAGAACCTCCCTCCTGAAGCGCTCAGAGCCCAACATCATTATGTGGCAATTTCCAGAGGGTTAAGAAGAGATGTGAGGTAGATACAGGGAGAGCCAATTGTGGCTATGAAAGTACCCTCTGTTTCTGAATTCTAGGGTGTTTACATTTTTGGTATCATTTTCATTCCAACCCCCTATTTTCAGGTGTGTAATACATTTCTAAATAAAATACCTTTGGCAACTGATATTTTCATGGCCGGTCTCACAGCAGAAAGGAATTGTTTAATTGCTGAAAGTTTCATAGACACCTGTACAGGTAATTTGAGTTTTCAGAAGGTAAAAATAAGCATTTTTCAATAAGAAATTTTCAGACACTTTATTTACTCTTGGAAAACTCAACCCTCCTCGTTTTAAAATTTCAAAGTTGCAAGAGACTTGCGCCCCTCAGAGGGGACATATACTTTTGAGATGTCTGGAAATAAGGGCAGGTTTGAAATAATGGAATATTGCAGGCTGGCGATGTACTGCCGTACAATCATCGCTAACGCCAATATTTCTGACTGCGTCTAGACAATATGATCACAACGCAGTCAGCAAGTGATTTAAAAAGTGCTACACACCAGTGTGCTTTGTAAACAAAATGCATTTCCTTTCCAGTACCTTACCATGTAGCATTCGCTGCGCAGTATGTCACATTGCGCAGTGTTGCAAAACCAGCTCATGAAACGTGCTCTAGATATATGCACTAGGGGGCAGAGCTACCCTTGTTCTGGGAAACTTAACTAAGAGCCTAGGGCAGGTCAAAGCTCCTTTAGTGCTGCACAAGCACGTTTGCACAATATTTGTTCAGCGCAGTTTAGCTGCCCTGTTGCTCTCTGTATCTCACACAATCTAACCACAATTATGCTACATCCTGCAATGATATCTGGAGTTGTTAACTGTCTGGAAACCCGGGGCCAGATCCTCAGCCAGTATAATCAGCATGACTCAGTCTGAATCTCTGGGGTTTACTCGCTATGTGCTGTTTTACTGGGGTGGCTCTGGTTTTTGATATGCCTGACTCTTAACCATAAGGGCTTGGGGCAATTTCCCTTTTGTCATTGATTTTATTGATTTTCCCAACACCTAGATCTTGGGAACAATGTGATTAGGAACCATTTATCCATAATAAAGCATCAGAATAAAGTGACAAGAAATGAACAGAAAGAACTGGAGTAACCTGATTCCTGTTTTGGCTAGCAATAGCTGGAACCAAAACAGAAGCAGAAATATAAAAGGGTGCAGAATGACTGAGATAATTACATATCATGTGCTAACTGGTTTGCAGAATAACTGAATGGAAATATTAAGGAATGACAGACAAGCTACTATTGTGATGAGTGCGGCATAAAATGCCCAGACAGATAGAATATTTCCTGTACTAGTGGCCCTGGGGGGAGCTAGATTAGTGAATAGCAAAAGAACTTTTGATGATTTAGCATAGCAGATTTTCATAGATTCATAGATTCTAGGACTGGATGGGACCTTGAGAGGTCATCGAGTCCAGTCCCCTGCCCTCATGGCAGGACCAAATACTGTCTAGACCATCCCTGATAGACATTTATCTAACCTACTCTTAAATATCTCCAGAGATGGAGATTCCACAACCTCCCTAGGCAATTTATTCCAGTGTTTAATCACCCTGACAGTTAGGAACCTTTTCCTAATGTCCAACCTAAACCTCCCTTGCTGCAGTTTAATCCCATTGCTTCTTGTTCTATCCTTAGAGGCTAAGGTGAACAAGTTTTCTCCCTCCTCCTTATGACACCCTTTTAGATACCTGAAAACTGCTATCATGTCCCCTCTCAGTCTTCTCTTTTCCAAACTAAACAAACCCAATTCTTTTAGCCTTCCTTCATAAGTCATGTTCTCAAGACCTTTAATCATTCTTGTTGCTCTTCTCTGGACCCTCTCCAATTTCTCCACGTCTTTCTTGAAATGTGGTGCCCAGAACTGGACACAATACTCCAGTTGATGCCTAACCAGAGCAGAGTAGAGCGGAAGAATGACTTCTCGTGTCTTGCTCACAACACACCTGTTAATGCATCCCAGAATCACGTTTGCTTTTTTTGCAACAGCATCACACTGTTGACTCATATTTAGCTTGTGGTCCACTATAACCCCTAGATCCCTTTCTGCCGTACTCCTTCCTAGAAAATGGGTCTTATTGATCAGCAAACAAAATGCATTTCAAACAAGATGTTTCAAAATAGTATTGGCATGTCTGAAATCTGAGGAGCAGGTCACCCCTTTGTGGAGCCAGATTTTGCTCTCATTGACAGCTGGGTAACTGCACAGACCACGGGACCAAAGAGCAGAATCCGGCCCCAGGAGTTTCCACTCACAGACTTTCCTCGGAATTGCCCCGTGCTTTGCCCTGCTCAGTGGAAAAGACATGGGGAGTCTGAGGTCGGTGCTGATCTTTGGATACTTGCAGAGTTCCAGCACCTCTGTCCTGCTTCCCCGGCCCTACAACTCCCCTGACAGCCTGGCTTCAAGTGTCCTCCTCGCCCTGAAACACCCTGCCAGGGAGGTTTGGATCACGGAGAGGCCCCCTGAGCGGTGTAAGCTAACTGGGATGGCATTCCTTTACTCTGCCTACTCCATCGGGGGGCAGTGACTGTCAGAGCAGACAGACCCAGCGCTGCCCCACAAGGCACCTGGGAGCCGACCGAGCCAGCACCATCCCCACTTCCTCCCAGGGGGTAGCCCTCAGTCCCCTCCAATCATGGAAAGCTGCTTATGCTTCTGGAATTTCCTTTCAAAGTACAAGTACCAGAGTCCCCCCTCCACTAGGTCAATGGGCACAACTCAGGGACATTACAATGCAGGGAGTCAACTGTCCGGGGTTGGCAGTAATATCTCTTAGGAAGAAATCGGCTCCCATTAGACTGAGCCGCTTCTCCAATTCTTCAACTTCCCCATCCTTATAAAGGGACCAGATTGGTAACTATGTTAAATAAATAAATGGAGATATCCTATCTCCTAGAACTGGTAGGGACCTTGAAAGGTCATTGAGTCCAGCCCCCTGCCTTCACTAGCAGGACTAAATACTGATTTTGCTCCAGATCCCTAAGTGTCCCCCTCAAGGATTGAACTCACAAGCCTGGGTTTAGCAGGCCAATGCTCAAACCACTGAGCTATTCCTCCCCCCTTTACTATGCTACTTAAGATTGGTAACTACTTGGTTCCGGGCCCATGCCTTGCACAGCGCTGCCAAGACGTCAGTGATTGTTAATGAATAATATAATTGAATACCCTGGTGACACTGAGCCTTTCCCTTTAGCAGTCGTGATTTCCAGAGTTCAGAGCGTTTTCTACCAGCTACAGTGAAAGCGACACACCTGAGAAGCAGTAGGGAAGTGCCAGAGCGAGGAGGACAAAGACACCTGCGATTTTCATGGTGGAGGCGGCTGGTTGGCCCGGCGTTCAGTCTGTTAGAGCTACATGTGCCTTAACAATGCACGCCAATGGAGCTCACACGCACACACATATACACCGGCCACCGGGATTGTGAAAACACCCTCTGCTGTTGTTTTTGGAGCCGGGGAGCAGCAGTGGCTGGGGGTGGGGCTGCCCCGAGTGCTAAGGAATGCTTCCTGCTCAGTGACAGATGAGGAAATGTTTATCTGCAAACTAGTCCTGGCTCTAATTTCTATCTGCTAAGAACAATGGGCTAGGTGTGCAAATTGCTCCCTGGGGCTCGTGAGGAAAGGAGATGCGGGGGTTTATTGCCTGGCAGAGAGGAGGGATAGAATGAATATTTCTCTGGGCCCTGCTTTGAAAAGTTGACTAATGAGGAAGGAGGGTCTTGCAGTGAAAGCGCAGGACTGGGCCTCAGGAGATGTAAGTTCTGTTTATAGAACATCCTGTAAGTTCTGGGCACACAGCATACTCTCTCCTTTTCTCCTGCGGGAGAGCAAGGAATGTTGCGCTGGGAGGAAGGACCATTCCCTCAGACTGGTATTGTGTCTGAGACACCCAGACGCTATTGAAACTTACTAGATTGAAATCACAACTCAAACTCTAATGAGTTTTCCATTATTCTTCACTCTCCAGAGGGTTAAATGAGGCTGTGATGGGTTGGGTCACAGAGACCCCTTGGGACTGTCACCTGATGTGCTGAGACTACCTCTGAGCCTGTTTTCCCTGCCAGCTTGGGACTTCAGAACTCTGCCTTGTTAAGCCAGACACACTAGCCTGCTGCAACACAGACCCAGGTCTGAACCCCGGCCCCCAAAGCTGCAGACTAAACTGAAAACAGTTTAAGAAGTGTTCCTGTCTCCAGCACCCAGATAACCAGTTCCTGTCAGGGTGGTTAAGCACTGGAATAAATTGCCTAGAGAGGTTGTGGAATCTCCATCACCAGAAATTTTAAAGAGAAATTTAAACAATCACCTGTCAGGCAGGGCCGGCTCTAGGCACCAGCGTCCCAAGCATGTGCTTGGGGTGGCACTTTTCAAGGAGCGGCGTTCCATCCTTATTTTTTTTTGCTTGGGGCGGCAAAAAAACCTGGAGCCGGCCCTGCTGTCAGGGATGGTCTAGATCAGTGGTTCCCAAACTTTTTCCGCCACTTGTGCAGGGAAAGCCCCTGGCGGGCCGGGCCGGTTTGTTTACCTGCCACATCCGCAGGTTCGGCCAATCGCAGCTCCCACTGGCCGCAGTTCGCTGCTCCAGGCCAATGGGAGCTGCTGGAAGCGGCAGCCAGTACGTCCCTCGGCCCGCGCCACTTCCCAGAGTCCCCACTGGCCTGGAGCAGCGAACTGCGGCCAGTGGGAGTCGCAATCCACCGAATCTGCATTGACGCAGCAGGTAAACAAACTGGCCCGGCCCGCCAGGGGCTTTCCCTGCACAAGCGGCGGAACAAGTTTGGGAACCACTGGTGTAGATAATACTTAGTCCTGCCAGGAGTGCAAGGGACTAGACTAGATGACCTCTGGAGGTCCCTTCCAGTCCTATGACTCTATCATTGTGCCCACAACTAATTATGGATGTGGAACTGCACCTGCAGTTATTTGTACCCACAAAACTGAGGGTGCAAAAACAATAGCCCAATTTAAGTCTGTGCTGAAATTAAGAACATAAGAATGGCCCTACTGGGTCAGACTAAGGGTCCATCTAGCCCAGTAGCCTGTCTTCCAACAGTGGCCAATGCCAGGTGCCCCAGAGGGAATGAACAGAACAGGGAATCATCAAGTGATCCATCCCCTGTCACCCATTCCCAGCTTCTGGTAAACAGAGATTAGGGACACCATCCCTGTCCATCCTGGCTAATAGCCATTGATGGACCGATCCTCCATGAATTTATCTAGTTCTTTTTTGAACGTTGTTATGGTCTTGGCCTTCAAAACATCCTCTGGCAAGGAGTTCCACAGGTTGATTGTGCATTGTGTGAAGAAATACTTCCTTTTGTTTGTTTTAAACCTGCTGCCTATTAATTTCATTTGGTGACTCCTAGTTCTTGTGTTATGAGAAGTAGTAAACAATACTTCCTTATCTACTTTCTCTACACTGGTCATGATTTTATAGACCTCAAACATATCTCCCCCTAGCCATCTCTTTTCCAAGCTGAAAAGTCCCAGTCTTATTAATCTCTCCTCATACGGAAGCCATTCCATACCCCTAATAATTTTTGTTGCCCTTTTCTGAACCTTTTCCAATTCCAATAGATCTTTTTTGAGATGGGGCGACCACACCTGCACATAGAATTCAAGATGTGGGCATACCATGGATTTATATAGAGGCAACATGATATTTTCTGTCCTACCATCTATCCCTTTCCCAATGATTCCCAACATTCTGTTTGCTTTCTTGACTGCCGCTGCCCATTGAGTGGATGTTTTCCAGAGAACTATCCACAATGACTCCAAGATCTTTCTTGAGTGGTACCAGCTAAGTTAGACCCCATCATTTTATATGTATAGTTTGGATTATGTTTTCCAATGTGCATTACTTTGCATTTATCAACATTAAATTTCATCTGCCATTTTGTTGCCCAGTCACCCAGTTTTGTGAGATCCTTTTGTAGTTCTTCGCAGTCTGCCTGGGACTTAACTATCTTGAGTAATTTTGTATCATCTGCAAATTTTGCCACCTCACTGTTGACCCCTTTTTCCAGATAGTTTATGAATATGTTAAATAGGACTGGTCTCAGTACAGACCCCTGGGGGACACCACTATTTACCTCTCTCCATTCTGAAAACTGACCATTTATTGCTCCCCTTTGTTTCCTATCTTTTAACCAGTTACCATGAGAGCACCTTCCCTCCTATCCCATGGCACCTTACTTTGCATAAGAGCCTTTGGTGAGGGACCTCGTCAAAGGCTTTCTGGATATCAAGTCTTGCCAGTGCCATCTTTCTGAGACAAAATAGTTTTTCATAGGGAGAGATTTTCCTCCACTTTGAGAACACTGTAATGTTTCTGAAGAGACCCGGGACTCGGCCTAAGTCGTCCAGAGGCAGAGTATGTCAGACACAGGGTTGTGCAATACTGCAGGACGTACTCACCTGAGAAGCAGCAAAGTGCCAAAGTGAAAAGCACAAGGACACCTTGTCGCATTCATGGTGGAGGTGGTTGTTTGGTCTGTGGTGAGTCTGGTAGTGTTCAGCTCGGGAGTTGATTGTTTTGTGTTTCCTTGAATAGCTCAGTGGTTTGAGCATTAGCCTGCTAAACCAAGGGTTGTGAGTTTAATCCTTAAAGGGGCCACTTAGGGATCTAGGGCAAAATCAGTACTTGGTCCTGCTAGTGAAGGCAGGGGGCTGGACTCAATGACCTTTCAAGGTCCCTTCCAGTTCTAGGAGATAGGATATCTCCATATATTTAAAAAAAAACCTCACACATACATATACACACACACACGTGCAGCTCATCCAACCATATTACTGTGACACTCTGTACCTCGAGGGAACACCCTACACCCCCATGTTCATCTTTATAAAATGAGTGTGTGTATCCAATGCAAAGTTTGTCATGTTGGGTGTCTTCGGAGTGTGGTTGTTATAGTGATGTTATAGTAACCGTTACAGTAATGTTATAGGCTATAATTTCATGTATATAGTTATGAGGCTGAAAACAGGGAAGATGTCAGGTGACTGCATGAGCTCCCTACAATATTGTGATCCTGTTACCTTTGTAGATTGAGTTTAAATTCCATGTAAAATCATGAGATAATGTATTTGATGTGGCTACATTTTCCTGCTATCACCTATGACACTGATGGAAGGAAGATGCTGCCTCTCTGGGAATTACTTCCTCGAGAGAGCAGAACATCAAACAAACAATCAGTTTCTAGCACCGACATCACACTTTCTGTTCTCGCTGGCATCGTCACTCAACAAACCAGAAAGAAACTTGGTATGAGACACGGTGATAAAACAGGACAAAGAAATACTGGTGAGTTTTGTTTAATTGAACAAGAAACTTAGGAGAAATCAAGAGCCCCCAGGGTGCTGGCTGCACTGAGGATAGGTCTTTATGAAGGATCTGCCAATGGGAAGTGAAGCAAAGGCAGGCTCTCTCTCAGGGCTCAGCACCCCTGAGGATTCAACATTCTCCAAAATGGTTGAAGGTGAGAGCTCCCTTGGTTACCCTGGAGAGGGAAAGAGAAAGAAATGGATCATTCGAGTAGCACAGGAAGTCTCTGATAGGGTCTTAGCACAGCATGGAAGACCATTCAAAGTAATAGAATCTCAACAATTACTTCCATCCGTGATTAGCATTAAAAGAAAAGTGAAAGATTTCACTCCTTCATCAGGAACAAGAAGTGTTTGTGAAATATTTTTCATGACATACTGAAACTCTAGGCTAAATAGGTAAAACTCATTGCAGGTGTGCAGTTTGTGACATCTGGAGATCCGCTTCCGTCAAAATCAACACAACCACATACATAAGGAAACCGGCAAATGCAAAGTATGGGAACTTATTCATGCCTCTTACAGAGAGGTTGATTAATCACAATAATTATTTAGAAGAAGAGGTTTAGTTCTGTACGTACGCGACTGCGTTGCAGAAGTGACATTTGTTGCTGTAGGTTGTGCCATCAGAGCCGCAATGGGCAAAGTACTCCAGTGTGCAGATGGGGCTGGGTTCAACATAATCACTGCAGTCAACCTGCACGCAGAAGAGGAACAGCGTGTTTGTAAAGTGCGTAGCAACAGATGGGCTTTGGGTGCTACTGCAATATGAATCTATTCCTGCACTAAAAAATTCACTTTGCCTTCTAAGAACCTGATAATAACGGACTTATCCGCTCGCCTCTCACTGCCGGGAGGAGTTACTATAAAAATAAAGCTTGTTTTCCTACCTTGACCTAGGTAATATCAGCTGACCACATGTATGAGGAGAGCAGCAGGTGTTTAGAATGCCCTCTCCACAGGGTACCCTGCTTGTGATCAGAACATATGGGATTTTCCAACTTGCCCAGTGTACTGTCTTGGAAAATCCCAGTATCCAAAGAGATCACTGCACTGATATATACTGGGGTCCTGTGTCTCCCCTTCCCATGGTCCTAAATGAGGCTGCTCGGAGCTTAGACTGATACTGTGAGAAGAGATGCTATGGGGACGTTCACATTTCTGCAGCCCTGGTGGGGCATTGCTGCTGCTAAACTCAGATCCCAGTCCTCTCCTCTGTCCCCTCCTTTCCCCTGACCTCACAGTGCGGTTTATGGATAATGGCCATTTCGTGTCGTTAGCTGAAATTCATCCCTGGGAAGAAGACCTGCACGAGGTCAATGCGGATAGTGCCTGAACCATCTCTCACTGAAGTCAAGGGGAGCCTTTCCAATGCCATCCACGGAAGTAGGAATTGGCCTTTCTTTTGCATCCGGTTTCACTTACCTCTGCCGTTTCCTGTTTGCATTTCCCATCGTGTTTCTTGGTAATACTGGTTCCACGTTCGCTGGAAGAGGGAGAGACTGAAGTTAGGAGTTTAGGCTTACACGGTAGCTCACATATACTGTCTGGAATTCAGAAGGCATCTGACTGAGATAGTTTATCATCTGTGACAAGGCAGGATAAGCATCTCTTATCAGTATATTCCTATCTGTTACTAGACATGTGACTTCTCCTGTCAGCGTCTCATTTGAATAACATGCCAGCCCGTTCTTTCCTCTGCTCAATCACCACTCAGCCCCCCCTCCCCCCATTGAACTCTGGGGTTGGTTGTCTGTCTCCTCCATCATAGCTCAACTGCGCACATGCAAGGGGCGGGGGAGAAAACTCAGAATAGACTGGAGAGGCAAAGAAGAGGACCAGGGGCTAAGAGAGCTGCAGAAATAGGTCTATGAAGAAATTCTGGTTTTTATGAAGGCTACTATCCGGAGCTCCGCCCACTGTGAGTTACTCAGAAGGAATGCTCTCTGCACAGTACTTACAAGTTATGGGAACACAGCCCACATTCGCTGGGGTAAGTGACGCCATCTGTGCCGCAGACCTCATCCAGGATAAGTGGGCAGGCTGTCAGAACGTTGCCATCCTTCGTAGTGACCCGGCGGTACTTACTACAATCCACCTGTAACGGCAATGTCAAGCAATCGCAGTGGTGCCCAGGAGTCACCTGCCTGCTCTGAGCCTCCAGCTCTTGTAGCTTCTACTGAGTGACAAACTAGGGCTATACTTAAAGCTGCTGCTTCTTCCATTGAACGTGGTGTGAGTAGTTCTCTCATGCTGGAGAGTAAGGAATGCCCAGCTGGGAGAAAGGATCACTCACTCAGTCTCACACCCAGGCCCTGTTGAACCTAAATAGGAATCAGAAGTGCAGCTTTAAACCAACGCCTCCAACATCTAATGAGTTTCCATTTATGATCCATTTTCCAGAGGGGAAAATGCCCATGTAAAACGGGGACAGAGCAATATGCTACCCGATCTCATTTCATTCTGTAAAATATAAAAAACCCTCAGGCAAGAGCCTCAGCTGTGTAAATTGATGGAGCTCTGTGCACTTCAGTGGGAGTCAGTTTATACCAATTAGCCCTGTGTTGTTATATTTTCCTAATTTCTCCAACAAGATGTCTGCCTGTTGCTCTGTGTATCTCACACCATCTAAGCACAGACTGTACCAGGAAAAAAAAATTCCATCCGTCTGACTGTATAGAAATGGCGTATCTGAATCCCAGGGTTTTACTCCTTCAAATATAAAGCCCTGGGGTTGTTTTGTTTCTTGATGGCCAAACTATTGCCCTGTTTAGAGCTGGTCAGACATATGCAAAATAAAGCAGTCCAATCATTTTTTATTATTAGTGGTCATGTTCATCAAATGATTTCTGTATTTGTTCATCCCCTGCATGTAGGATGCCCTGACAGTGATCAGAACCCAGGGTCTTTTTCCCAATATAAACCCAGTTTATTTTCTTGGAAATCCCAGTATCCAAAGAGAGGAATGCACTGATCTATACAGGGGACTTGTGTCTCCCCTTCCCATAGTCCTAAAACTGGCCGCTCACTGCTTCGCCTGGTACTGCGAGAAGAGACTGCGATAGGAATGGGATATCTGTTCATGTTTCCAGAGCACAGGGTCATTTCCGCTACTTGTTTCAAAGCCCATTCCTCTTGTATCCCTCTTGTATCCCAGGGGTTGGACTAGATGACCTCCTGAGGTCCTTTCCAACCCTGATATTCTATGATTCTATGATTCTTTCTTCTGACAGTGTGCTGGTGTATATAGACAATGGCCATTTCGTGTAGTTAGGGTGAATTCACCCCCTTGTAGAAGATCCCTACAAGCTCTAGGCACCACTTGAAGCCAGGCATATCGTGTCTGAACCATCTCTCCCTGAGGTTAGGAGGTGTCTTTCCACTGACGTTACTGGGAGTCGGGTTTGTCCCTTGTTCTGCATCAGGTTACACTTACCGGCACAACTTCCCGTTTGCATCTTCCATCGTGTTCTTTGCTGACATTGGTCCCATGTTCTCTGGAAGAGAAAGAGACTGGAATTAGGGAGCTCAGTGGTAGAACGAACCAATCTCCCATATATTGTGGGGGGCACAGGAGGCGTCTGATTGAATTAGTTTATCTCCTTCTACAAGGCAGTCCCAGCAACACTGAATCCAGTATAATCCTGTTCCTTACCAGACAGGTGACGTCTCTTTATAGTGTATCACTTGGAGTAACATTCTGGCCGGTTCTTTTCTTTGTTCAATCATCACTTAGCCCCCTGCTGCATTCCGGGGGTTGTAATTTGGCTGTTCCATGTTTCCCCAGTGAGCCAATGCAGGGTCAGGGGAGAAAACTCAGGGCAGACTAAAGGGCAAAGAAGTAGGGCCAAGGGCTACGAGACCTCCAGAAACAGGCTCGGCCCTTTGTTAATTACTCAGAAGAAATGCTCTCTGTACAGTACTTACAGGTTATGGGCACACATCTCGCATTCATTGGCATAAGTGACACCATCTGTGCCACAGACTGTTTGCAGGATCCTGGGGCAGACTACCAGTACTTTGCCGTTGTCAGTAGTAGTCCTGCGGTATGAAGTACATTCACTCTGTAAAAGTAACACAGCAATAGAATTTGTTGCATCCTTTAATCTATGAAATGGTGCCCCATGAGTAACCCCCGGCTCTGTGTCTCCAGCTTTTCTGGTGTTTATCACAGGAGAAATTAGGGTTATGTTTTAAACTTATTCGTCCACAGAAAAAAGGGCCACTCAGTGCTACTGTAGTTTTCTCTCATTCTCTCACCCTGGAGGGGAAGAAATGCCCAATTGGGAGGAAGGATCCTTCACTCAGACCTGTATTCTGTGGGACACACCCATGCCCTATTGAAACTAAGTAAGTATTACAAGTGGTCAGGAGCACCGCCAGCTTTTCCGCCACCCAGGAGGTCCTGCCCCAAAATGCCGTCCCCCCACAGAGGCAGCAGAAGGTCCCGCCGCAGAAATACTGCCACGGTCACTGCCCCCCAAATCGCAGCGCCCGAGGCAACTGCCTAGGTCGCCTAACGGGTTGCGCCGGCCCTGCAAGTGGTGCATTTAGTCAAAGCCTCAGAACTCAAAATCTAACGAGATTTCAGTTATGATCCAGTTTCCAGAGAATGAAATGATAAGAATTTGTTTCAGCTCATGAGAGAAATATGCTTCCAGATTTCTTGTATCTGTCTGATAAAAGAAAACCTGGGGCAGATTCTCAGCTGCTGTAAATTGACCTAGCTCTGTTGACGACTGCGAAAGCTGATTTACAAGGGATGAGTATATGGCTCTTTCGTGGTAATTTTCCTACTTTCTCCAGTGTGGTGTCGGCACGTTGCTCTATGTATCTCAGATGGTCTAAGCACAGATAGTAACAAAAAACAGAAAAGAAAGAAATTCCTTCATTCTGACTAGGGAAACGGAGTGTCCAAATCCCAGGGTTTTACTCTTTCAAGTAGCTAGAACTGTGCTCGTTTTTGCTTCTTGCTGGCCAAACAATTCCCTCTGGTTTAGAGCTGGTCAAATAGGTAAAGAAATAATGATTGGTCTGATTATTGCTCAAAAACAACAGTGGATGTTTTGAATCCCGCTGCATGCCGACTGCCCTGCCTGGTATCACAACACAAGGGTTTTTACTGCCTGCCCAGCTCATTAGCTCAGAAAATGTCAGTATCCAACAAGGTGAATATAAACCAGGGGTCTTGTGTGCCCTCTTCTCATAGTCCCAAAACAGGCTGTCAACACGTCGCCGGATACTGTGAGAAGAGATTGTTGTGTGAACAGGGTTTGTTTTCACAGTTCTGCAGCACTAGGGCCTTTATGCTCCTTCATGCTCCTTGATATGCAAACTAGATACCATCAATTTAAGCTTGAATAGAGACTGGGAATGGCTGAACCATTACACACATTGAATCTATTTCCGCATGTTAAATATCCTCACACCTTCTTGTCAAACTGTCTGAAATGGGCCATCTTGATTATCACTACAAAAGTTTTTTTTTCCCTGATGATAATTGCTCATCTTAATTAATTAGCCTCTTAGCCTCCCACCTTTTCATGTTCTCTGTATGTGTATATATATCTCCTTACTATATGTTCCATTCTATGCATCTGAAGAAGTGGGCTGAAGCCCACGAAAGCTTATGCTCAAATAAATTTGTTAGTCTCTAAGGTGCCACAAGTACTCCTGTTCTTTTTATGCTCCTTGTCTCAGATCCTGTTCCCTTCTGTCTCCCTTTTTATATTGCAGGGTATGGATAATGGCCATTTGGCGTTGTTAGGATGAAATTGATCCCTAGATACTAGGGCAGCACGCCTAAGTCCATGCACATAGTACGTGACCCTTCTCTCACTGAAGTAAATAGGTCGGAGTCGATCCATTTATATGAATAGAAGGAGGTTCGGCCACTCATTGTGCAACAGGTTTCACTCACCACAGCTATTTTCTCTTTGCACTTGCCGTCGTGCTTTTTGCTAACACTGGTCCGGTGTTTCCTGGAAGAGGGAGAGACTGGCCTGAGGGAGCTCAGTGAAGGACTCTTCCCGTCACACTCAGGGCGCTGGAAAAATGAACCAAACTTCCATAGATTGGATGGGATCCAGGAAGCGTCTGATGGAGTTAGATTATCACAGGCTACAGGCAGTATCTGCATCTCTGACTAGTGTAATGCTATTGGTTAGCAGACACATGATGCCTCCTATTGGTGTATCATTTGGAATAATATTCTGGCCCATTCTTTCCTGAATGGCCAAGCACCCATCAGCCCGCTACTGAATTCTGGGGGTTGTGGTCTGGCTCTTCCATGATAGCCCCACTGAGCACAGACAGGGACAAGGGGAGAAAACTCAGATTACACTGGATGGGCAGAGAGGAAGGTCCCAGTATAAGGGAATTATAGAACTACATCTATGGAGAAATGAGGATATTTATAAGGCCGCGATCAGGAGCTCTGCCCATTGTTAATTACTCAGAAAGAATGGGTGACGTACAGTACTTACAAGTTATGGGCACACAGCATACAATCATTGGGGTACGTGACGCCATCGGTGCCACAGACCTCAGCCAGGATCCTGGGGCAGGGTATCAGGACTTTGCCGTGGTGGTACTCACTACAATTAAGCTGTAAAAGTAACACAGCAATAGTACCGGTGTGGCCTGTGTTATACGAAATAGTGCCCATGAGTAATCTCCCCACTCTGGGCCTCCAGGCCTCATACTTCTACCATAATACAAACTAGGGTTAAGTTGTGACAAAGTGGGAATGTTCTTAATGTTTCCTCTGAATACTGTGTGGGTGCCTCAGTTTCCCCTGTGCATTTCATAGGTATCTAGTTGGGGGGGGATCAGGGTGTATAATTGTTGAAGAGCCCAGGAAGGTCCCTGTGATGCTGTCTGCACAGAGAATGGCTGGCGCCCTGTCTCCTGGCAACTAATGGCCTGGGCCCCTCCCCTGCAAAGATGCCAACTGAAGGTGTTGGAGAACAAAGAGATCAGGTGACCTCCTGGCCTGGGAAAGAGACAAAGGCCAGAGAGGAGGTGAGGCTGAAGAGAGTCAGTTTGGAGCTGGCTGGGGACAAGGAGTGAAGTGCAGACGTGGATGTCTGGCTCACTGCCCCCCAGGATGGATCCGGCTGAGGGGTCCGGTTCTCTGTACCTACAAGCTCTGTTTTAGACCGTGTTCCTGTCGTCTAATAAACCTCTGTTTTACTGGCTGGCTGAGAGTCACGTCTGACTGCGAAGTTGGGGTGCAGGACCCTCTGGCTTTCCCAGGACCCCGCCTGGGCGGACTCGCTGTGGGAAGCACACGGAGGGGCATATGCTGAATGCTCCAAGGCCAGACCCAGGCAGGTGAAGCCATGTGAGCTTCTTGCCCTGAAGACAGTCTACTCACAGAGAGGAGACTTCACCAGAGTCCTGACTGGCTTTGTGGGGAGCAGTTCCAGAGCATCGCCCGGGGACTCCATGACATAAGTGTTAAATGTATTCTTCTATTGAAAATAGGGTGAGTCGGGTCTAGGTGTTTTCTCTCCTTCTCTCATGCTGGAGAGGAAGGATCATTCCCTCAGACTCACATTCCGTGGGCGGCACCCACGCTCTAGTGAATGTAACTAGCTATTAGAAGTGGATCCTTAAACCAACGTTCCAACACTCAAAATCTAAGGAGTTGTCATTTATGATCCAGTCTCCAGAGGGTTAAACGAGGCTAAGAATTGGTATCAGTTCAAGCCAAACATGCAGAGACAAATAGGCTTCCAGATCTTGCTGTTCCAATCTGCACCCTATGGAAACCCTCAGGCCAGTTCCGCCGCATGTGTAAATCAAAGTAGCTCTATGGATGTCTTTGGAAATCGATTCACCCCAGCTGTCCCCCCCGTGTTATTTGTTCATGTTTTCTCCAACAAAGAGTCTGGCTGTTGCTCTGTGAACCGCACACGGTCTAAGCACAGACTGTGTCAGAGAACAGAAAAAATGAAATTCCATCCCTCTGACTGTAGGACATTGGAAGAGCTGAATCCCAGGATTTTACTCTTTCAAATAGATGGCACGGGGGTCATTTTACTTCTTGATGGCCCAAACTAATCCCTTTGGTTTCGAGCTGGACAAATACATACAAGATAAGTGAACCCAATGATTTGGTTGCTATTGCTGCTATTCATCAAATTATTTTTATGGTTATGGACAACAGCCAGGGTGTTTGGAATCCTACTGCACACGGTGCCCTGCCTGGGAGCAGAAATCGGGGTGATTTCCAACCTTCTCAGTGTATGATCTTGGAAAATCCCAGTATCCAAAGAGGTCAATGCACTGATATATACAGGGTCTTGTGTCTCCCCTTCCCATGGTCCTAAATCAGGCTGCTCAGTGCTTAGCCGGCTATTGTGAGAAGAGACTTCTATGGGAACAGGTGTTATGTGCACAATTCTGCAGCACTGGGATATTTCTGCTACCTGTCTCCTCTGTTGCTCCTCTTCAACCTCCTTTGGTTCTGAGGTCATACTGTCGTATATGGATAATGGCCATTTTGTGTATTTAGGATGAAATTCATCCCTGTGTATAAGGCAAGACACACCCCATGAGTCCATTCATATAATGCCTGAACCAGCTCTCATTGAAGTCAACAGGATTCTGTCCATTGACATCAATGGGAGTCGGATCTGGCTGTTATTTTGCTTCAGGTTGCACTTACCGGGACGATTTCATGTTTGCATTCTCCATTATGCTTTTTGTTAATGTTTTCCCCGCGTTCTCTGGAAGAGGGAGAAACGGGAGTTAGGGAGCTCGGCGAGTAACTGTCCCTGTTACACTCAAGAGCTAGTAAAATGGCGCAATCTCACATATATTGTATGGGATACAGGCAGGGTCTTACTGAGTTAATTTATCACCTTCTAGGAGGTAGTATGAGCATCAACAACTAGTATCTTCCCAGCCATGTGACTTCTCCTTACAGTGTATGATACAGTTTTCCCTAAAAGGGTTAATTGTGATCAGATGCTTCACATAATCAATATGAACCAAAAGGGGGAAAGAACAGGGACAGCCCAGAATCTTTAGATAAGTTAAATTTATTCACGTTGGCGGAGCCTGATGAAATTCACCCTCGTGTCCTTAAGGAACTAACTGACGCAATCTCTGAACCATTACTGATTACCTTCAAGAACTCATGGTGGAGGGCCAAGGTCCCAGAGGACTGAGAAGAGCAAACAGAATCCCTGTCTTTACAAATGGAAAGAAAGAGGACCTGGGGAATTATAGACCAGTTAGTCTAGCTTTGTAGTCTGCCGCTTCCATGATATCCCGGTAGGATATATGGTGGAAGTGGGGGTTAGTGGGAGTAGGGGGGAGCAGAGGAGAAAAATCAGAGTACACTGGAGGGGCAAAGAATGGGGCCAGGGCTAACAGGCCTACAGAAATAGGCCTATGAAGAAATGATGGTGTCTCGGGAGCTCTGCCCAGGAAGTACTCGGAAGGAATGTTCGGTGTATAGTACTCACAGGTTGTGGGCACACAGCGTACATTCATTGGAGTAAGTGACGCCATCTGTGCCACAGACCTCAGCCAGGATCCTGGGGCAGCCTATCAGGACTTTGCCATCCTCAGCTTTAGTCCTGAGGTACTGACTGCAATCAAGCTGTAAAAGCAACACAGAAATAACAGCCGGTGCAGCCGCTGTTGTATGAAATACTGCTTCCGAGTGAGTCCCCCACCCATGGCCTTCACCCTCTGGCCCTTCAGCCATCAGCTGCACCAGGGCTCTATTTTAAACTTATTCTTCCCTCGGCGATGGGGGAGTCCTTCTGCAGGAGTTTGCTCGTGTTCTCTCATGCTGGGGGGAAGGAAGGCACGGATGGGAGGAAGAATCAGTTCCTCAGACTTGCAGGGCTGTGCAGAGGTTTTTGTAGGCCTGGGACAAAATGTGAAACCGAGGCCCACACCCTTCCAAAAAATGACCACGGGGGGAAGGGCCTGGAGAGCGAGCCCACCCATGCTCACTCCGCAGGAGTGTCGCCAGTCTTGGGGCTCTGGGCCTGGCTCAAGAGGTCTCAGCCCTGCTTTGGTCTGGCCCAGTCATCACTCCAGCATGATAGGGGGCAGCCGGGCCAAACCTGAGCAGCATTGTAACCCCTTGAGCTGTGTGGCAAAGCCACACAGTCTGGGACCTTCTCAAATGGGGGACTCAAGGCAAAGTGCCCCTTTGGCCTCCCCCTCGCAGCGGTCCTGCAGACATGTATTCTTTGTGAGGCATCCGTGCCCTGTTGAAACTAACTAGGTATTGCACGTGGAACCTTAAACCATTGCCTCCAAATCAAAATCTTTTCATTTCTGATCCAGTCTCCAGAGAGTTACATGATGCTAAGAATTTGTTTCAGCCCATGCCAAACATGTAGAAATAAATATTCTACCAGATCTTGTTGTTTTATTCTATAAAATATATATAAAAAAAACCCCTCAGGCTAGATCCTCAGCGACTCTAATTAGACGGATTTCTATTAACTTCAGTTGAATGGGTGCTGTGCCTGGGATCAGAACATGGGGCGGTTGCAACCTGCCCAGTGTATTATCTAGGAAAATCTCAATATCCAAAGAGATGAATGCACTGAAATATACAGGGGTCTCGTGCCTCTCCTTCCCATAGTCCTGAAACTGGCCGCTCAGTGCTTTGCCTGATTCTCGGAGTAGAGGCTGCTATAGAAAAGGAATTTATGTTGACGTTCCCAGAGAACGGGGGCATTTTTGCTCCTTGTCTCAAACCCTACTCCTTTTCTAGCCCTCTTTCTTTCTTCTGACGCTGTAGCATAGAATACGGATAATGGCCATTTCGTGTAGCTGGAGTGAAATTCAGTCTTTTGCAGAAGGCCAGTACAAAGTCTATGTTCCATTTAGGTCCAGGCATGTGGTGTCTGACCCATCTCTCACTGACATCAAGAGGAGTTTTTCTGTTGGCATCAGTGGGATTAGAATTTGGCCCTTATTGTGCATCAGGTTTCACTTACCAGCACAATTTCCTGTTCACATTTTCCATCGTGTTTTTTTATAATGTTTTTCTGATGTTCACTGGAAGAGGGAGAGATGAGAGTTAGGGAGTTTGGTGAGTTACTCTCCCTTTAACCCTGAAGATGCTGGTAAAATTAACCAAACTCACACGTACGGTGTGGGATTGGGATACAGGAGGTGTCTGATTGAGTCAGCTGATCACATTTTAGGAGGCAGTCTCAGCATCATTGATTAGCATAATCCTATTGGTTATCAGACAAGGGATGTCTCCGTATGGTGTATCATCTGGAATAACACTCTGGTCCATTCTTTCCTCTGTTCAGTCACCACTGAGCCCCCTGTACAATTGGGTGCTGTAGTCTGACTCTTCTAGGCTATCTCAGCTAAGCACATATAGGGGCCTGGAGAGGAAAATCAGGGTAGACTATAGGGGAAAGAGGAGGGCAAGGGGTTTAGTGACCTACAGAAATAGGCCTATGAGGAAATAATGGTATTTTAAAGGCAGTTATCAGTGGCTCTGCCTATAGTTAAATGCTCAGACCAGTACTCACAGGTTATGGGCACACAGCGTACATTCATTGGGGTAAGTGACGCCATCTGTGCCACAGACCTCAGCCAGGATCCTAGGGCAGCGCATCTGGACTTTGCCATCCTCATCAATAATCCTGGGCTGCTGACTGCAATCGAACTGTAACAAGCAACACAATCATAGTACCAGCGCAGCCTTTGTTATCCAAAACAGTGCTTCTGGCCAGCCTCCCCGTACCGCGCTTCCAGCCTTTGCACAAGGGCTCTGTTTTAACCGTATCCTTCCATTGGAAATGGGGTGAGGCAGTTCTAACGGAGCTTTCTCGCATGCTGGAGAGGCAGAAATGCACCCGTGGGAGGAAGGATCACTCGCTCACACTTCTGTTCTGTGTGACGTACCAAGCCCTGTTGAGTCTAACGTGGTACTAGAGGTGGATCCTTAAATCAAAGCCTCAAAATCAAAATCTAGTAAGTTATTTATTATGAGTCACAATTAAATGAGGCTCCAGACAGTTAAATGAGGCTGAGAATTTGTTGCAGCCCATGCAAAACACATAGAAACAGGCTTCCGGATCTTGTTGTTTCATTCTGTGTGTAAAATATAAAAAATCTGACCCTCTAGTCTCAGCTGTTGTCATTACTCGTATTTCTACTATATCGATGGAAGTCAATTTACTCTAGCTGAAGATCTGCCCCTCAGTTATTTTTGCATAGCTTCTCCAGTGTTGTGCCTTCTGTATCTCACACAGGCTAAGCACAGATTGTATCAGGTAAACGGAAGACTAAATTTTATCAGGCTGACTGGATAGAAATGAAGCATCTGAATCCCAGGGTTTTGCCTTCTCCAATATATGGCTCTGTGGTAGTTTTGCTTCTTGATAGCCCAAACTATTCCCATTGGTTTAGAGCTAGTCAAATATGCAAAAAACTAAATTAACCAAATAACATGTCTGCTTATGGCTCATATTCATGAAATTATTTCCGAGTTTGGGGAGAGAAGTAAGGGTATTTTGAATGCCCTGCCTGTGAACAGAAAATGGGGTGTTTTCCAGCCTTCCCAATGTATGATCTTGGAAAATCCCAGTATCCAAAGAAGTCAATGCACTGATATATACAGGAGTCTGGTGTCTCCCCTTCCTCTAGCCCTAAATCAGGTGGCTCAGTGCTTCTCCTGATACTGTGAGAAGAGACAGCTATGGGAACAGGAATTATGTGCACAATTCTGCAGCACTGGAATATTTCTGCTTCTTGTCTCATGCCCTATTCCTCTTCCCTCGCCCTTTCTTACGATGTTAGAGTGTAATAGATGGAAAATGGCCATTTTGTGTATTTAGGTTGAAGATCACCCCTATGAAAAAGGACAGAACATGGTCTAGGTACCATTTAAGTCCATCTGTTTAGTACCCAAACCGTCTCTCACTGACTGAGGGCAAAAGGAGTCTTTCCGTTGACATTACTGGGAGTAGGATCTAGCCCCTACTGTACATCAGGTTACACTTACCGGCACAATGTTCTGTTGACATTTTCCATCATGCTTTTTGCCAAGGTTGGTCCCCTGCTCACTGGAAGAGGGAGATTAGGGTTAAGGAGCTCCGTAAGTAACTCTCCACATTACAGTCAAGGTGCTGGTAAAACAAACCAGATTCACATGTACTGTGTGGAATACAGGAGGTGTCTATTTGAGTTAATTTATCACCTTCTACAGGGCAGTATCAGCATGACTGGCAAGTGTAGTTCTAGAGACAAGGTGGGTGAGTTTAGTGGAACAACTTCCGTTGGTGAGAGAGACACGCTTTCACACTACACTGAGCTGCTCTTCAGGTCTGCAGAAGAATTCAGCTCTCTGTATAAGCTCAAAAGCTTGTCTCACTCACTCACCAAAGAAGTTGGTCCAATAGAAGATATGACCTCACCCACCTTGTCTCTCTAATGTCCTGGGACCGACACGGTTACAACACCACCACACCGTATCATTCTTTTAGTTACCAGACATGTGACATCTCCTTATAGTGTATCATTTAGCGTAACACCATGGCCCATTCTTTCACCACACAGCTCCCTTGGGACGCTGTAGTCTGGCTCTTCCATGATCCCCCAGCTGAGCACATATAGGGGGAAGGAGAGGACCCTCAGGGTAGTCTAGCAGGGCAAAAAAATAGGGACAGGGCCTAAGAGACTTACAGGAACAGGCCTGAAGAAATGATGGTATTTCTAAAGGCTCTCAGCAGACACTCTGTCCAGTGTTAGTTACTCGGAAGAACGTTCTCTCTGCAGTACTTACGAATTGTGTGCGCACAGTCCACATTCGCTGGGGTAAGTGACGCCATCTGTGCCACAGACTTCCTCCAGGATGAATGGGCAGGCTGTCAGTACTTTGCCATCCTCCGCAGTACCCCGGGGGTACTTACTACAATCTACCTGTAACAGCAATGTCAAGCAATAGAAGTGGCAGAGCCGTTTCAGTATGAAATAGTGCCCTTGAGTGATCTCCCTGCTCTGTGCCTCCAGCCTTATTAGCTTCTGCCATAAGGCAAAGTAGGGTTATATTTTAACCTTATTCTTCCATTGAAAATGGGATGAGTCTGTTCTGCGGTAGCTTTCTCTCACGCTGGAGGAAGGAATGCACGGCAGGACGAGGAATCACTCACTCAGACCTGTATTCTGTGAAGCAACCATGCCCTACTGAAACTAAGGAGTTATTACAAACGGAGCCTTAAACTGAAGCTTCAAAATCTAATGACTTTTTGAAATACGCTCTCCAGAGGATTAAATGAGGCTAGAAATTTGTTTCAGTACCTGCAACAAGTGCAGAGAGAGATGCTACCAGATCTTATTGTTCCAATGTGTGCAATATAAACAAACCACTTAGGCCAGCTTCCCTGCAGATGCAAATCGATGTCGCTGTAACAACATCAATAGACCTCAATGTACTGAAGACCTGGTCCCTCATTGTGGTTTTTTCATCGTTTCTCCCATGCTGCGGCTATGTGTTGTTCTAAGTACCTCACAAGGTCTAAGCAGAGGTTGTAACAGGTAAAATAATAAAAATAAGAATAAAATTCCATCAGTTTGACTGTTTGGAAACAGACTCTCTGAATCTCAAGGTTTTACTCCTCCAGATAAAAAGCATTGGGGTAACTATGCAGCTTGATGAACCACCCAATTAGTCTCACTCTTACAGAGCTGGTCAAGTACCTAGAACACTTCTCTCACTACCTTGCATGTCTATAGTTTAGATTCATCACATTTAACATCTCGTTCAGTTCTAGAATTGTCTGGGGATGACAAAAATATTTGTTGAAATTATCTGATAAAAAGACAATAATCCCCCAGTAATGTCTTTGCAACCTGCAGCGGATTGTATAATGGTCACCAGTGTTTTTCGTTCACTCGGCCACAGTGTGGTCACCAGCCATTTATCTTGGGTCAGAGATCGGGAGATGGTGACAGAGAATAAATAGAAAGAATCTGCCACTCACCTCACTGCCCAGGGCAACAGCTGAAAGAAAACCACAGATAGAAACATGAAACAAAGCCAAATCATTGACAGGAACAGATTTTAAGTGTGCGAATCTCTTTTGTGGAATAATTCTATGCAGTTTCTAACCGGGTGACTGTCTGTGAACAGATTCTTAAACTAAACAAACCATGTGTGAAATTTGGGTACCATGCTGGTAACTGAGGATAAGGAATCTTGTTTTTAATGTAACACTGTTTTGTTGGAATTTTCTTTTCTTTTTTACATGCTGTGTTTTATGATCCAAACGGAGAGCTACAGGATATCACAGCAAATGTACTTCTGTATAAATAGTAGATGTCTTAATAGCTGATTGTGCCCTCGTATCAGGCCCTTATATATTTAATGTCCTTCACTGTGCCCACAACTAATTACGGGTGTGAAACTGAACCTGCAGTTACTTCTACCCCCAAAACTGATGGTGCAGAAATAGCCCATTTAAGGCTGTACTGACATTAGGCCCTGGAGGTCAAGTCTTGTCAGTGCCATCTTTTGAAGAGAAAATAGCTCTTCTAAGAATGAGACTGTGTTCCACTTTGAAGACACCTTAATATTTTTGAAGCTGGCCAGGTCTCTGACTGCGACATAGGGCTTGATGCAGTACGGCAAAGAATCACTCACCTGAAAAGCACCATGTTGCTAGAGTAAGGAGCACAAAAACACCTGTCATGTTCCTGGTGGAGGAGAGGTGGTGGTTTAATCTGTGTCGAATCTGTTAGTGCTCAGCTGAGGCGATGATCTCTTAGTGCTCCCCACGGATGGTGATCATGTACCATGTGTACGTTTATATCTACATATATATACACTCGTGCAGGAGACCAGCCTATCCAACTTGATTACGAAACAACCCTCCAGTTCTGTCACTAGAACAGTAGGCCTGCCAATATTGACTGAGATCTTGACTTTCAGCTAATGATTCACTTTTACTAGCTAATTGATTTTGGCTGGTCCTTTGGTTAGTTGCTTGAGACAGGTTTTCCTGTATCAGAAAAAAAAATCCTAGAGCAAGAAAATAGAATGTCAGAGATGTCAGGGAGTAGCCTTGAACATGAAGGGAAAGCTGTGATTATTCCACAGAGAAGAATGAAGTCTCTGTTTGTGGTGCAAACTGACCCGATGGGCTGTCGGTTTGGAGGTAAAGCATGGGGCGGGGGGGGGGGAAGAGAGGTTGCGCCAATTTGTTTTCACCTCTTTTCTGAGCTAAGACCCCAGCTCTGCATGTTAGACATCATCAAAGTCCAGACCGGAAGAAGAGCTCGAAAGCGTGTCTCTCTCACCAGCACAAGTGGGTCCAGTAAGATATTGCCTGCCTCAGCTGCTCAGCGGTTGGCTGTGGAGAACCAATGTGCAAACTGAGACTCTAATGGCATGGAGGGCAGGTGGAGTCACAGAGTTTCGGCTGGCAGGGACCACCAGATCGCTTGTCTGACTCCTGTCCAGCACAGGCCACCCAGCCCCCACACACTAAACCCATCAGCCGAGATGAGCCCAGAGCGTTACGGCCAACAGGAGACTCGACTGCCGCAGAGAACAGGAGGGACTGAGGTGCCCCAGTGCCCAGGCCCCGCAATGGACAGGCAATGATGAAGGGAGAAATAGCAGTGGCAGGTGGCAGCGGAGGGGCTCAAGTTGGCCCCACGCAGGTGGACAGCTTGGGCTGGCCCTGTGTAGGCGGGTGGCAGGGGTGGCTCGGGCTGGCCCCGCGTGGGCAGGCAGCAGGGGGTCTCAGGCTGCCCCTGCGTGGGTGGGGGGCTTGGGCCATCCCCACGTGGGCAGGAGGCAAGGGGGGCTCGGACCAGCCATGCAGGGGGACAGGGGGGTGGGATGACACCTCAGGCCAGCCCAGTGCGGTGTCCCGTTTTCCCTTTGGGAAAATATGGTCACCCTAGGGAAAATCCCTTCCTGACCCTTGTAGGTGGGCTGGCTGAAGCTGTGAAGCACGAGCTTTTAAGAACATAAGATATAAACCGGAATTGAGCCCTGGGCCTCTTGAGCTCTGCCCCCCACGATTACAAGCAACCCTGTCACACAACTGCACTCACACATTTGTCCAGTTCTTTTAAAACTAATTCACTTGTTTGTCCCCACAACTCCCATTGGGCAGCTGTTCCAGAACCTCACCCCTCTGATGATTACAAACCTTCTTCTAATTTACAACCTGAATTTGTTCATGGCCAGTTCATATCCATTTATGCTGGTGCCAACATTGTCCTTTAGCTTACATAGCTCTTCACCCTCCCTGGGGTTTACACTCCTGATGTATTTATAGGGAGCAATCAGATCCCTTCTCAGCCTTCTTTTTGCTAGACCAAACGAGCCAAGCTCTTCCAGTCTCCTCTCAGAAGACAGGCCCTCGATTTCCCTGAGCACCCTAGTAGCTCTTCTCTGCACCTGTTCCCGTTTAAATTAATTTTTCTTGAACATGGGTGATCAGAACTGTACACAGTATTACAGATGAGGTCTCACCTATGTCTTGTACAATGGCATTAATACTTCTCTGTCTCTTTTGGAAATGTCTTGCCTGATACATACTGGGATCACATTTTCCTTTTTCACAGCCACATTACATTGGTGGTGTATAGTCATCCTGTGATTGGCCAGTACACCCAGGTCTTTCTCCTCCTCTGTTGTTTCCAACTGATAAATCCCCAGCTTGAAACAGAATTTCTTACCTTTAGATCCTAAGTGTCTGATCTTGCACTTTGTACTATTGAATTCCATCCCATTTCTGTTACTCCAGCCTTCAAAGTCATCCAGATCTTCCGGTGTAATGTTCTGATCCTTCTCTGTATTGACGATGCCTGCCAACTTTGTATCATCAGCCAGTTTCATTAGAACACACCGACTGTTTGTGCCAAGATATTAATTAATAAAAATATTGAATAAGATTGGTCCCAAACTGATCCTTGAGGAACTCCACTAGTAACCTCCAGCCAGTCTGATAACTCACCTTTCAGCACAACCCGTTGTCTTCTCCCCTTTAGCCAGTTCCTTATCTGCTTTATATTGCTTGTACTGATCTCCATTTTCCCTAACTGAACTAATCATTTCCTGTGCTGTACCGTGTAAAATGGTTTACTGAAGTCCAAGTACATTAGAAATACTGCATTTCCCTTATCTAAAAAAATCAGTTACGTGCTCAGAGGAGGAAATCAGGTTAGTCTGGCATGATCTTTGGTAAACCCATGTTGTATTACATCCCTTTTACCATCTGCCTCTACACGTTTAATTATTCTTTCCTCTACAATTTGCTCTTTAACTTTGCATACGACTGAGGTCAGACTAACTTGTCTGTAATTGCCTGGATCATTTTTTCCTCTTTCTTAAATATAGGAACAATGTTAGCGATTCTCCCGTCATATGCTATTAGCCCTGAATAGGTAGATTTATTACAAATCTTTGCTACTGGACTAGCAATCTCATGTGCCAGTTCTTTCAGCATTCTGGGATGGACGTTATCTAGTTTCTGAGATTTGAGCGCATTAAGCTCTTTATGTTTTTCTTCTACCTCAGATGTGATCATTTCCATTTCTAGACACTCATTTCCATCAGCCGTCCTGCCTTCAGGCACAGGTGCCATATTATCATCCTCATTGAAAACCAAGGCAAAATATTCATTTAGTTTTGGGGCCAGACCCAGATTATCTTCAATCTCCTTCCTATCCACACTGCAGAGCAGCCCAACCTCATCCTTCATTATTCTCTTTTTATTTATATAACTAAAAAACCCCTTATTATTTATTGTAATTTCCCTGGCAAGAGCTAATCCAGCCTGACTTTTAGCACTTTCTTCCTTTCCTACGTTTGCTAATCTCCATGATGTCGCTTTCTTGGCTGATCATCCCGTTTTTCCATTCCCTATACGCTCTCTGCTTACCCCTAATAACCTTTTTGAGGCAGTGATTCATCCACCTGGGTCTGGAGCCTTTCCCTGCACGTTTTTTCCCCCTTGCCTGGGTTGCAAATTTCAAATCGTTTTTGGATTGTGGCTCTGCTAGAAGAAAGGGGCTCTTGAAAACTTTATTGCTGAGGTCTGTAGAAACCAACTAGAGACACTGGGCCCAAGTAAATGTCAGCCAAAGTCTACAGAAATGTCCCGTGCTCCGTATCAGTCAGGAGAGATTATTTACAGACCAAGGCGGAGTTAAAATATAGCGAGTCAGCATATTCTGCCAAGATAGCTCGAGAGTAAATCGCAATGAAGTTGTTTAAACAAAGGGAATATTTGCATTAGGAGGCAGCTGTACGGGAAAGCCCAGCAGGCACCTGGCCGGTACAGATAACCCAGAACATGGCTCACCAGCCATTGACGGGAGTTATCAAGATTGTATTCCTTGATCCCTACCATGCCTAGAGGCCTGGCCCATGTAACACGCCCCGTGCTAAAGGAGCCGGAGAAATTGGAACAGTCACCGTGCTAAACTACCCCGAGTGACTTGGGTCACTCTCTGGTAAACCTCACTGTGGAGGGCAGAAGGGAAGGGAATAGCTGTGGTCTCGGAGAAATCCCTTCATCCCTAAACAGGTCAGTTGCACCCTAGACTTTGTTGAGAAGAGGTAGTGCTTCTCTTCCGGTGGATTGATGGATGGGCTCCCTCCTCCATCCTCCCCGCAGGCCATACCCCACACAGTGACTACCGCCAGGCCGCGAGCTTCAAGGTGTCACAGGATGGCTGGCTCTTTAAGGGGAGATGGGCTCAGCGACCTCCCAGCTGAGACTGATCAGCGAGGGATCGGGGTGATAAAACCAGCAAATGGCCCGGATGGGGTGGGGAGGGCTACAGGAAGCAGGCTGGCTCCTGTGGCAGGCGAACTCCCAGGCAAGTGTCTGGAGCAGGCCTGGGAGAAGAGTTGCCAGGAAGGCCCCGGGTCAGCGGGTGTGTGGGGATCAGTGATCCCTCCATGCTTAAGGTGCCCGCAAGGGCTGCACGTCACTCTGTGTCCACTTCCTGCTGACAGGGATAACACCACCGTGAGCCGCAGAGCCCCGCCCAAATGCTGTGCCAGGGAAACTCAGCCCTTAAAAGCACAGCCCCATATACCACCACGGGCAAAGAGCCCAATTCGTGGCTGACTCTTAGGCAAGTGGCCTGGACAGAGGAAACCTTCAGGGAATGGTTGGCCCCTGCAGAAGACCCTGGCTTATAGGGCAGGGACAATTGTTGTGCTGAATTTGTATTATTTGAAGGAAATAAAGCTGAAGCCCTGAGAAACGGGGCCTGTACCAGACTCTGGGCATGGTACCAATCCCTCGTGGGCTGGGAGACAGGCCAGCAGCCAATAGGAGATCGGTGGCATGTGATGCAGTAACTCCAGTATCATTATAGGTGAAAGGAAAGGACTCAGCAGAACTGTGATATTGTAGGGTTAGAGTCCAGCTCCTCTTATTTCTTTCTCTCATCTGTGGTTCCTGCACGTCCCCAGTCCCTGTGGGATCTGAGCATCTCCCAGATGCATGAAGTATGCACCTAGCAATATGTGTTCGTCTCGCTTTCTCTCCAGATAGCAGGGACTTGACTTAGTTTTTCTTTTAATGTGCTGTGACTGGGGGAGGGTTGGTGGAAGTAGAAGTGGGTTATTCCCTTTACTCTAAAGGCCAAAGGGCTTGAGGGTCGGCATTTTTTATTGGGCACAATCAACACTACTGATTTCGGAAGAAAACGGAATCCCTGCCCAAAGGAACTTGCAGCCTAGAGCAAGGGAGAAGGTTTGCCAGAGATACTGCGACTGGTGTTAATCATTCAGTATTTCTTGGTTTGTTATCGCTGCTGTGTGGGTGTTTTGTTTGCTCAAGTATCTTCTATGGAAAACAGATGGTACAATAAGTTACAAAAATAATGCAACTCATTCACCTTGCATAGACTAAGGTCATTTCACCTTTCAAGCGGCTGCATATGTTCTTTGCATGTCTCTCTACCTGCAATCCCCCAGGAACCACATGGAAATAAGACACGGAATCCCTTGAATTTATTTCATCGAGCAGAATTATAATAACTACAACCACCCCATGCAAGGCACTGGTATTACATGCTGTGTTCTCTGGAACCAAGGTGCCATCATTCTTCTCAATGAACTGCAAAGAGCCCTATGAGCCCCCGGAGATTGTTCTCTCTTCCTTGGAGCTACAATCCAAGACAAGGAATTCTGCTGAATTTACTGTATTGTCAAAGCAAAGAGTCACCAAAGCAATGAAGGGCCTTTGGAGCACAAGAAAAGAGGAGAATGTGTACCTACGTGAGGATCTACACGGGAACTTCTAACAGGAAATTGCTAGTGGAAAATGAGCGCAAAGACTGGTTTTCCACACTCACTATGATAACGAGCAATTTCCTCTTGTATTGGCTTAAATACATAAATGAATCTGCTCCAGCCATACCTGCCTCCTTTTGTGTATGCATCCCAGGTGAAAGCACGAAGTAGGATAGACGCAGAGTCCTTCTGCTGGCCCTCTGAGCTTGGTGGCTTTCACCCTGCATGACCATTGGGGACAATCAAGATAGTGAATTTTTAAGTCAGAAGTGGGAGTCTTTGCTCCCTTCACAAATAGCAGGATGCAGTGCTAGCAATTACAGTGCCAGGGACCGTGGGGATAGTACAGAATTACAGTGCAGTAAATGACACGCACTTGGCCCCTACCCAGTCTCCACTCCAACCCAATGGCCCAACCCAGACTCCACTGGCATTTAGTGCAGATGTGCTAGAAGAAAGGGGCTCCTGAAACTTGATTGCTAAGGTCTGTAAAAGGCAATGGAGCAACCTAGAGGAATTGGGGTCAGACAAAATTGCGAAATTCAGTCAAGGTCTACAGCAACATCACGTGAACCTTATCAGAGGGGAGAGGTTATTTACCAAGGCACGGTTAAACTGCATCAAATGGTGTTCTGCCAGGTGTTCTGGAGATGAATTGCAATGAAGTTCTATAAACAAAGGGGGATATTAGCTTTAGGACACTGCTACCAGGGAAAGCACAGTAGGTGCGCGCCCCCTACAAACTGTCCAGGGGGCACACCGGGTGGAGATCCCAAGGTGACTGCCAGCGGGCCTGGGGCCTTTAAGACACACCAACTGAAACGAGCAGAGGCGACTGAGTCACTCTCTGACACACGGTCATATCCTAACATGATCAGGAAGGGCTATTCTGCAGTGCCAGCTGCCCCCTCCTAGAGACCCAGGATCCTAGAATCATAGTCTGTTTCCTGCCATATTCCTACCTAGGTAATTCTAAGGCAGAACATCGACTGAGGGCAGACCCTGGCCTCTAGTGTGCAAACTTCCTGGATGCAAGCCCAGGCCCCATGTAAGGTATGTACTGTAAAATGTTACATTTTCAAACAAGTTCCTCAGTGCTGTCTCCCTCTCCGGCTTGGGAGGAGCTCCCGGTAACTATCTGCCAAGCAACCTCACTATCCACCTTCAAATCCCTTGTGCAAATCTTGGCATCGGGTAGGCTGCTAGTACACAAAGACCATCGCCAATGACGCTAACCAGAACTGATTCATTGTTTCCTTGTGCTTCCCCATCAGTCAGTCTCTAGCCCCCTGGTGTTCCAGACATTCCAGGGACTGACGTTTTGTTCTCGATTTGTACAGCGCCATGCCCAACAGGGTCCTGCTCCACGAATGGGGCTCACGGTTGCAACTGCAATACAACTAATTCTAATAATACGGCTCTGTTTTCAAAGAATTCATTTGGAGACCAGGGTCTAATCCTACATCCTCAGTGACGTCTCTGCAACCTCGCTGAAGGCTGATATTTCTAAGGGCAGCCAGTCTCTAGTGTGCGTGGATAAAACAGACTGTGTTTCCCTCTGACAGCATCACTTGCACCGTGGCTTAGCTAAGGTTATATCAATTCACTACATGATTTTACAAAAATCAGACAGGAGAAAAACACCTACGGTGTCAGACCTCATTTCCCATCCCCGACCAATGCAGGATTTATCCCTATGGTGCATGAGCCTGTACTTTGTCCAGTTCAAGCTTCATTGACTCAAGCAATGGGTCTGTGACCGCCTCCCATTATTCCATGCACCCAGACTTGGCCCAACAGACAGCCTGAGTGTCCACTGGCCAGAAGTTGGAGAGCTTCTATTAATTTGCATTAAACAGATGGAATGAACTGTAGCCACCTCATCTTTAAATATGGAGGATGCAGCCTACTGAGACTACCTGTCCCCGCATGAAGAGATCCAGCCGGAGTTGAGTGGCTTGACGGCTTGTATCAAGCTATAATATTGCATGCGGGGACTTATAGTCTCTATGGGCTGCGTCTCCGTGTTAAAGGTGAGCAACCAGAGGATGAACCACTGAATTCTATAAGCAGCACTTATTTTTCAGAGGTTATTCCCCCAGCCACAGAACTACGTCCTGGGCTGAAACTTGGGTATGTGCCGTGCACTACTTTCCATCCCTACTCACGCTGTGTACGCTATCGGTGTTTGCAGCGTTGGTCTAACCATGCTGGTCCCAGGATATGAGAGGGACAAGGTCGGGTATAAAAGAAATGACCTCCCCTACCGTATCTCTTACACTATGGAGGTCATTGCTTTGACTGTTGAACATGTCTAGGGAACCCCTGTGGGCATGTTGGGGCTACAGGAGGACTCCCTATGGCTGGCTTATGTTAGACCCCTGCATACCATTGAAATGGGAGCTTGGCGCGTAGCTCCTTTGCGAGTCACAGCCCATAGACGCGAGCCACAGAGGGAGCCCCCGGAATGCCCCACCGCACTGAACTGGGACGTTTGCTTTCACAATGACAAGAGCTTGTGCGGCAGGAGATGCACAAAGGCCCGTCTCTCGAATGAGGAGAGTGCAGACTCACGCCCTGGCATTGTGCTGTGACCCCTTCTCTTGGACTTTGCTGTGACAGCCGGGTTGCACCATTTGGGGCTCCAGGCCCCAGGAACAATTTTGCGTCAAGTTTTAATAGCACTGAGGGCCTGATCCTGCTAGGGACTGAGCATTCCCTGTGCAGTACAAAGCACCCTTCGGCTTGGCAAGGAATCATGATTATTTGTTGTACCATAGCTCCTAGCAGCCCATGACATATGCCAGGACCCCATTGTGCTAGGCACATTACACCCTACACAGCTGACACCCCTGGAAAACCATCCCTTTAAAGGCACCCCTGCTCTTTTCTCCTGTTTTTCTCTCACACACCCACTTTATACTCAGAGCCATATGCATGAAAGCAGGACCAGCATGAACATGTCCCGTCACTCTACAACCCAACAGCCCACGGAAAATCACAGTAAGAAACAGCTTTCCCGATACTCGCTGGCATGGTCTGTGCACTCCCACGGGAGCACCAGCGCAGCCAGCGCTTCCACATGTCCTACTGCTGGCCTCCTGCCCCATGTGCTGAACAGCAAGGTGCAAGCTACAGCATGCGACAGGGACAAACTATGGCCCGGTCAGGTGGGGGAGGAAAGGGAAAGAAAGTGAAAGAGAACTGAGAGAAGAAGGAACAGGATGGAGAAAGGAAAGCAGGGGAGGGTGAAATGATAGAGAACCTCCCTTCTGAAGGAGAGGAATTGTGTGCATTTATCTGTGTTGCCAAAGATAAGGGAGCAAGGGCTGAGCTCTACTCGAGTTGATTGAGAAACGCCAGTTCTTTACAAAAACATATTTCCTGCACATTTTTCTCAGTTTTCAATGTAAAACCAAAGCTGAAACCCACTTCTGGGCAAATATTTTAGTTTTTAGTAAAAATGTTCAGTTCCAGATTTTTGATCTGTGCTGAAAAACTAGGAAGTTACAATGAAACTGATGTCTTTGGAAATGTTTCATTTTGCTCAAAAAGCCATTTTTCACTGAACCAAAAAAAAAAAAAAAATCCAGCCGGCTTTAATCCCTATTTTCTGGTCCCTTCCCTGGTCTTTATTCTGCAAGTTTTGCCTTCCTCTCAGCTTTGCTTTCTGTCTTTTTCTGCTTTGAGGAGCTAGAGGAGCTGGGACCCTTCACTCCCAAACCGACGCATGTTGGACTTTTCCAGCAGCCCTCTCATTGCAAAGAAAGTGGGGGGAATTATGCAGTGGAAAAATGTCTTTCAATAATCTGAGCAGTTCAGGACATTCCTACCTGACCTAGAATTAACCTTCATTCAGATAACGAAACTCTCCAGTAGTTTCTTCTCTTAGGACTAGGAACTGGGTGCCTTGGTCTTGTACAGCTCTTGCAAATGGAGCACTAAGGGAGTCAATTCCCAGCCTGGCAGCTGGAGACTTCAATGTGAATCCTGATTTCGGGCCAATGTGACAGGATCTTGGTCTCAGTGTGGTCCCTGCGGAGACATGGCCCCATCTGAAGGCCTGCGGGAATGCAATGCAATGTCAGCGTTGTGTTCAGCCAGGGCTGAGGCTAGAGTATCTGGGAGCCCCTCAGGACAGCCTTGAGGTACATGGACAGAGTGTAGAGGGAGGAGGAATGGGTTCCCTAGGGAGATGGTGGAATCTCCTTCCTTAGAGGTTTTTAGGGTCAGGTTTGACAAAGCCCTGGCTGGGATGATTTAGTTGGGAATTGGTGCTGCTTTGAGCAGGGGATTGGACTAGATACCTCCTGAGGTCCCTTCCAACCCTGATATTCTATGATTCTATGAGGGCCTCGGACTGGGGAGTCATTTACATATATTATTCCCTGTCCTGGCTGCTCCAACAAGGTTGGAGCCAGTTAAAAATGTCTCACTTTCTATCTAAAAACTGGCCAGCGGCTGGACTCCACCAACCCCACAGACCTCATCTCTTCCTGTTGTCCCATCTCCTCCCTTCATTCTAGCACCAGGCCTCTCACTGTCCTGTCACCTTGCATCCATCTTACCACTGCTGATACAGGAGCTCTCTTCCCCAACAGCTTCTGCCCTATGGAGAAGCCTGCTTGTCTCTATCCAGGTCTCTTCCAATGTCATTTCAAGGCTCCCTTTCCCTTGCCTGTACCTCTTCATTTCTCTAGTATTGGTCTTAGGACGTAGTGCTTGAAGTCCTTCCCCATGTGCGTTCGCATCACTTCTGCCCTTTACTCCTTGCACCGTCTGCTGTCCAGTAGTATCTGCCATTGTGAGTACTGCTGGGGGAGCGTTTGCCAGGAGGATGCAAAAAGGAAGCTGTATTTTCATATTCCAATCAGCTCTTAGATGATGACTCCCTAGTGAGATGGGCTCTGATTCAGCACGCATTGACCGCAGCCAGAAACGTCCGATGGTTGCAATGACCCTACCTCGTGCAACACATTTCAACCTGGCTGCCCCAGAAGAGGAGATCCAAAGGCACCCCTGGGCCACCCTGCAGCGAAGCCAGCAGCTGTCCGCTTGCTAGTGCTCTTCAGGCTTCTGAATTCCATCCAGAATCAGGGCCTCTCAACCCCATGTCTGGACGAGAATAGAAGCTCCCACAATGGCCAGAGGACAGACTGCAGGGAGGAGTGGGGGAGCCGTCTGGTTGCTACGGCAACAATAAAAGAATCATTCTCATCCTAAGATTAACACACGCTGCGTTTTATAGTGGCCAGTCCCCGGCAGACCTCAAAGTGCTTTACAGACACAAGCCAGGGAAGCCTCACAACAGCCCTGTGAGGTAGGGAAGTATTTTATTAATCTCCTTTTTGCAGACGTGGGAAACAGAGTCACAGAGGGGCGAAGTCACTTACCAAAGGCCGCGCAACGCGTTAGTGCAGAGCCCCGAGCCCCTGACTCCCAGGCCCATGCGGTAACCACTAGACCATGCTTCCTCCCTTTTGGCGTGGCATCATCACAGGTTACTTACAGTAACTGGGAGTCCCATGTGTGTATTTATTCTCCCCCGGACTCTTCATGTGACCCACCAGAGTAATATCTAGGGGCAAAGCTCGATCCAGCTACCCATCCAGAGAGAGGGCTATCCACTAACCTAATCTGCTACTTCTGTGGAGGGTACAGATCAAGTGCTGATTAAACCCGTCCCTCAAAGGAGGCCTAGTGGAGAAAAGTAACAGGTTTCTGCTGAGTTTACTTTATTGAAGCAGCACAGTGAGATATAGTGGTGTGAGGAGAGCGGAGAATGGGACTCCCCGGAGGGACCACAGAATCAGAGGAGCTAGAGCTGGGAAAAGACTGACTGGGCCATCTAATGCCATCTCCCTACACCTGAGCCAGTGCCGGACTGTCCCCTAGAGAGTGTAGGAGGAGGACGAAGGCAGGTTTTGCAGCACTGAGGATTAGAGCAACTTCCTTGATGCTTAACATCAATTCTTCCATGACTTGCCCTGGAGAGAGAGGGAGACAGAGCGCTTAGTGTCATCGTCCTGGAGGGCAAAACCTCTCTAAAGAGCGCTCGAAAAACCAAACAGTGCCCAGCTCGCTGCCCTCCTGGGGGAATCTAGCCCCACAGGCATGGCCGTGCATTACGAGGGGCCAGGGAGCAACACATGCTCTGCAAAGCAGGCAGCCTGTGCCTCCCTTCCCCAGGGGAGCTCGGCCTGAGAAGGCTTGCACTCCGGCTGCAGGCGCTGGGATGGTTCGCTCGGGGGGTTCTCCCCAGTACCCATGCACACCTGGGCGCTCTCACAGGCCCAGCCACAAGCTGCCCTGGTTACCTGTACTGGGGAGGGATTCCCTCTGTCCCCATTTAAATCCCATCACCGCCCCCAAAGAAACGACATCGCAGGGCCCCTCTCTTTGGGTGCAGAGGGGTGGGTAAGGCTCCTTGCAGAGCCTACCAGCCAAGCGCCAGAGACCGTGCAGGATTTGGGCTGCAAACCCTTGTTCTGGGGCTGTGCTCTGACCATAATGAACAAAGCAAAGATCCGGGCTTTCTGCAGAATCCCTGGGTGAAATTCAGTGTGGTTTGTGTTCTGCAGGAGGCCAGCCTAGATCATTGCCAAGGTCCCTTCTGGCTTAGAAATGTACGAGTCTATGAATCTGGACATATCTATCTAGGTGCTTGTATGGCCCCTCGTCACAGCAGCAGGAGCTGAGCATCTTTGTCTGTACCTTTGTCACGCTTCTGCTTTGATACTTGCTGGTGGTCTGAACTCCTTTACTTCTGGGAAGAGAGAGACAGAGCAAGAGGTGACCCTATCTGACTGCGTGAGCCTTGTTATGTTAAATAGGCATGTGGTCTTATGATTTATGCATTCATTTGTTGTGTGTTAACAATGTGCACTCGGTGTTGTACATTGAAACAACATTGTGGGTCACAAAAACAGGGTCAAGAAAACTGGGAACCTGCCAGCTAGAGGAAGTACCCACAACTTCAGCCTGAAGCTAACAACAATCGTTACTCACTTACGACTGGAGCACCTATTTTTTTCACTTTTTCTGTCTTCTCTTTTTTCCTACATTATCGGTCTGTCTTTGGTTGGGAAAATTGACTTGACAAAGCTAACAGCTTTGTAAGAGAGCTGAGAATGTCTGGGTGCAGCCCTGTAAACATTTCCATCATGTAAAAAAAGGGTTAAGAAAGAAAAACTGGATTTTGCAAGTTTTTTTTCTGATGGGTTGTATAAAATAGAGAATGTGAAGCACCATGAGTGTGGTTTTTAAATAGCGAACGCCTTATGACAAGAGAAAGAATCCTGGAGTTTTCAGTACTAGGAAAGAGATGCGCTGTAACAATTTATTAATCCACGTGGGATTACAGCACCATTGACTCAAAAAGCAAACTACTCATTGGTTGGCATCAGGCCCAAACCAAGAACCCAGAGAGGCGCTCATCTGGGACAAGGCAGAGCACAAAACCCAGTGTGAAGCATGTGAGAGCTAGGCACAAAGCATTCTCCATTTGGGGTATCTGACTGTGCAACAATCTTCAGAAGAGATCAGGTGAATCCAGGGTCTGGCCATTTAGAAATGTTGCAAAGCCTTACTCTCTCAGAAAGCCTTTCCACCAGAAGTGACGCTCGCAATCTGAACCCCCTTTTATTCCCAAATCCCTGCTGACCCCCTTCTCCTCAAAACACCCTACTCCAAGCAGAGTTTTGACATCGAAAAGGGAGATATTCCAGGGACTCCTTGAAGTCCACTAGGGTCTTCTACATCACTATTGATTTTACGTGGAAAGCACCCAGATACTATGGTGATGAGTGGTAGTATAAAACCCTAAAACAGTCTGAACCCCAGCCTAAATGTAATCCAGATCTAAACCCCGTTTCCTTGCTCTGTCTCTAATTCTTTCCTGTCTCTCTCCCCGTAGTTTTAGGGCCATAGCAGCAGATAGACACCACAGTTGCCAACTTTCACGTGGTAAATTAGCTCCCCGACTTTCATAATAAGCCAAAAATCAAGCTAATCCCATTTCAAAACAAGGGCAAAACAAGCCAATCCCTAAGAATCCCAACACTCTATGTGACTAGTTCCCCCAGCGTGCAGTCTGGGACTGTGGTGGGCCTGCTGTGCACCCCTGACTCTCCCCCCCCTTACCCCTGTTGCCCCTTGCCCCTGCTTGCCGGGAGCCAATAAAAAAAAAACAAGCAACAAGCTACAAGCCAAAAACTAGCTAACAAGCAACTCACAAGCCAATTAAGCCAAAACAAGCCCAATTTCTGTGTTTTTTTCGCAGGTTTGGCATGTCTGGTAGACACGTGTCTTATCATTGTTATGTTACCAATGTGAATTATTTGCACAGCGGTAGTGCCTACGGGCCCTAGTCATGCACTGGGTCGGTATCGTGCCAGGCGCTGTACAAACACAGAACAAAACGATGGCACTTGACACAGAGAACCTGCACTGGGTTCTTGCATCTGGCCTCACTTGAATTAATAAGTAAAAGAGCTGGACAAACCTGAGCGCACGCTCCTATATGCTTTATACCAATCTCAGATCTCGTTTTCCTGGGGAAATAAAAGTCAGAGGAAGAGATTAGACAAGATGAATGCTCACTTTCCTCTAGGGAGTCACAGCTCTCCAGAAGTCACCACACATTAGCTAATTTCAGACTCCAAGAGATGGGATTTATTACAATTTCCTTGGGACAATGTCTGAGTTCTCCCCAACTTGAGGAGGATTCATTCTCTCTATCTGTACGTCTCTGTATTTCCATTGGGCCCATCACCATGGCTTCTGACACCCTTTCTGATACTGGAAGGTACCATTAGCAACTTTCCCCTACATTTTCATAGCAAATGTTAAATCCCTATTTTCGCTTCCGAAGAAGGAAGGGTTCCTTACGCTGCAAGCTATGATCAATTGCAGTTGCTGTCATGCACCACTGAGACCCTGACCCAAATGGCTCCCAATTAGGAAATAAGAGAGGCCATAAGAGGGTTTCCAGGAAGTTGAGGTTATATAAAAGCGCTAGTCATGTGCCACAAAGCACAGCAAGCAGCACCAAGGTGAGCAACCAAGCACTCACTGTGCCAACTTTCCTGTGCTTGCAAGAGCTAATGTACTTTTCCCGTGGGTTCATTTGAACTCTCCTAGGTAAGTTTGTAACAAGACAAGGTCATAGGAGGCTGATCTGATTTTCAATACATGGGAGATTCCTCTATTTGGGGACATCTGTTTGCTGTGACAAGTCAGTTCAAATAAACCAAGCCAGCCACAATGCACTAGGATTCACTTAAGGGCTCTGCTCTCTTCCCTTCAGCTGCTCCTGGTCAATCTAATCTCACTTCTGGCCTCTCCTGCCCTGGAGACTCTACGCATACAACTGAGAGGAGATTTTAAGATGTCCCCCTTTTCCGTATACAGGTGTTGCGCCCTCGGCATCACATGCTCCTGGCTCTGCTGCTGAGGAAAGCTCGTCGGAACGTTCCACTTTCAAGGAATTAAAAAGAAAGGGAAGCCAGTCGTGTGATTAAAACACAAGACTGGTGCCTGGATCCTCAAAGGCATTTACGTGCCTAACTCCCATTAACATGTGGACGTGGGAGTCTGTTCCCTGCTCAGCTGCAGGCCCCTGGAATGACTGTGGCCACATTGCTGCTCTCTCTATGCAAACAGAGGAATAATTGTGCTCCCGTATTTCACAGGGCGTGTTGTGCAGTGTAACTCATTCACGTTTGGGGATCCTGTCACTGGAGGGGTGAGGGCAAAGGAGAGCCAGGGTATTTGTATTTTTAGTAAATCTGGCACAGTTGTCTAGGAGAGACGCTCTTAGACTGAGCGGCCGGGACAGTGCCTAGGTAGGGCCTGCAGCGTGACCCACCCAAGCATTCAGAGAGTGCCGTTCCCATTGGAAACGTCCCAGAATTTCTCATTCGGGGAACTGTTTCAATAGCTGCTCCGAGTCAGAGCAGAAACTAACACATCAGCATGTCCCATGGGATGAAAAACCCACTTTCCATAGGGTTCAAGACCCTACAAGTGCTAAGGTCACCAGTGGGGAAAGCGCTCAAGCCAACCAACATCCACTCTGGGCAGCTGCCACTAGATAGCATCAATCCCACACGCTTAGCTGGGGCATTACCGAATTCAGAAATAACGACTTTGGCAGAGAAGGAAAACTGAGATCACCTGCACTGAATCGATCTATGAAACAAGTCAGGAAAATTAACTCTTCTCCTGCCACCATGCAGCTTGGGGATTACCTGACTCATTAGAGCTCCCTTTCTAGAGTAGCTCTGAAGAACATTTGATGAGTCACTTATTCAACAATTTTCACACGAATTACCCAAGGAATCGTTTTTTCATTATTTACCCAGCTGGCTTCCTCTCAACTCAAATGACTTTACTAAAGTCACAAGGGAGGTACAGGTCATCCAGCTGTCCAGGAGTCAGGGGAGCAGAATTCTATTCCTGGCTCTGCCACTGATCTCCTGCGTAACCTTGAGGAAGTCATTTAGCCTCACTGTTCCTCATTTTCCCAATCTGTGAAATGGGGAGAATATCACTTTGAGATCCACCTACAAGAAGAGCTCTATATAAGAGCTAGCTAGCTAGCTATATTATAATAAAAAGGCAGGGAGAGCAGCCTTGCCCAGAGGAGTATATGCTTCAAAGAGGGTATTAGTGTACTCACAGGATTCGGTCGCACAGCATACACTCGCTGCTGTGGGTCACACCATCTGTGCCACACACCATCTGGGAGCTCCGGGTGCACAGTACTCTCCCTTTGGTTTGGGGGTACTGACTGCAGTTGGCCTGTTGATATGACACAACAGAAGACTGGGGTGAGCGGTCACCCTGGGAGAACGCCCCTGCCCTGCTCTCTTTGTGGGTTTGAGAATGGAAGGAAAGTCAGCGGGTGCCAGGTTTGGGAGATGTCCATGTAAATATTCAGCTTGAAGAAGAATATGTCTGGTTTTCTCTCTTGGGGTGGAAGATTGGGCTTGTCTACACTTACCGGGGGATCGACGCATCGGCGGAGACCCGCTAAATTGACCGCAGATCACTCTCCCATCGACTCCTGTACCCCACTGGATTGAGAAGAGTAAGGGGAGTCGACGGGAGAGCGACACCGCATAGCGTGAACCCCATGGTAAGTAGCTCTAAGCTACGTTGACTTGAGTTACGCTATTCACTTAACTCAAATTGCATAGCTTAGATCACATTTCCCCTGTAGTGTAGACCAGGCCTTAGAAAGTATAGGAAGGAGGGGTCTGCAGTCCAGTTCTAAACGTGAGTCACAACTGGGCCCTTTGTGGAGAAAACGGCCTGACGGGAATCCAGCTAGTCAAAGCCACTCTGGGCCTGTTGGACGAAGAGTCAGCAGCCACAGGACAAGTTCTGAGCTACCCAGGATGGGGCAGAGATGGAGATTATGTTTGCGGTCTCAGGTCTGCAGGGATGGCTAGGCGGGCAGCAGTGACTACCCGTTACCGTCCACATGCTGTTGTTTTATGCTACCACTCCTTTCAGGGGCAGGGACTACCCTTCGTCTTCATGTCTGTACAGCACCTCGTACAGCGGGGCCCTGATCCCTGCTGGGGCCGTGAGGCCCCACCGCAACCCGAATAATACTATCTTCTATCCGTGACAACGAGACGCATTGAGCAGTCCCTGGCGTTGTGTATGAAATGCAGCCTCACCTTTGCTGGAGCAGCGTTGGCACATTCCCCCTCAGACATTACTGTAATGCCGTTTCCAGTTCTCCTGCAGAAGGGCGAAAGGGTAGGGAATGACATGCAGTTACAGTGCCACCGCCCTCTCCCGGGAGCAGAGCCAGGGTGAGTCCTTGGCACCTTCACCGCACTGGGCTGGGGCTTCCAAGTCTACGAGGACTTTTAAAATCACATTTTGCTGGGGCAGGAGGGGCCATGGACGCTTGTTGCTTCTTAATTGACTGTCATCATTTTAATCTTCCGCTCTTGCCTCTTCTGCTCTGTTTGTTTCATGGCAAGGCACCAAGGACCACGCACTGCTAGCCATGAGAGAAAGGACTACTCCATTACACTTATAAAAGGAGAAAGGCAAGGTATTGGAAGCCGTTGCTCATACTCACCTCATCTCCGAACACAAGACGCATCTGTTGCTGTATGTTTTTCCGTCAGTGCCACAAATGGGTTCCCAGGAATTTCTGCAGAGAATTGCTTCACCCTTTATTCCATGCAGAATTCGCCTGCAGTCCACCTAAAAAGAGGGTGAAATAATATCTGATGTTTCTTTGCATCCTTATCCAGTTAGACGTTTTTTGCGATTTAACAGAACTTGAGACCTATCCTCCCAGAAGGATTAAAATCATAGCATCTTCATTTACAACTACACTCCTCAGTAGCAGAGAACCACTAGGATACAACAAACACACACACCACAGCGCCTCTGATCTTTATTGAGACCACGTTTCAGTGTGTTAGGTCTCTCTCAGGGTCCGATTCACATAAGAAGATAACAGCCTACTTCTGCTATCTGCTAACAGAGTTATTCCTTTATTAGAGTAGCAAAAGCCTGTACAATTAGTGCTGAATGTATCAGGTTTCATCTTTGCTGACATCCCATGTCAGGGGATTATTGCATATACATTTACTGTAGAAGAAACGGCTGGGTGTTTTCTATACTGACCTCTTATGATGTTTGGTGGCTGCCTACCTACAAGGGCTCGGGACTTTGATATCTGTCTCATCTGACAGACAGCACCCACCAGATGGCAAAAAGGAAAACTGATGAGAGCTTGTCAAATAACACTAAAAACGATCAAAAAATAGGTATCGTGAGTTCACATTGTTGTTACTTGTGGGGCCATATTGGCCATTGTGTGTGAGTATTCAAACCAATGCTGGTTAATTTGTAAAAACATCCAGGAATCCTGAAAGTTTCAGGGATTGTAGCCTGAATATTGACTGGTCAGGAATTCAGACCAGGAGGCTGAGAGTCATTCTTATTTAAAAAATTTCAGACATCCATTCAGAGAGCAGGAACAAGATCATGTGACCAGGCAACCAAACAAAATAAAGAATGTCAAGTGGACCAACTTGGCTTGCAAACAAGGCTGAAATTTGTTCATATCAGCTGCTTGCACCTCAAATATACGTTGGTTCAGGTTCATTTTGTGAATGATTTATGAGCATTAAGATGGACCAAGCTCATCACATAGTTTATTGAAAGAGCTCTAAAACTGGCACGACGTAAGCGGATTCCAAGCCCCAAGCGGCAATGTTGCAGGCACACGCCCACACGGTCTTTGACCCTTACCAAGCTGAGGTATGTGAACATGCACTAATAATTGTGAGCGATTAACAGGAGCAGTGACATGTGTCCCTCTTCTTTCCTTGCATCCATAAAGACAGAAGCATTTAGATAAAGTCAACCCTGCCATCAGGTTACCATGTACATGCATCATGGTGAGGAGAAACACTCATGGCAAAAAAAAAAAAAAAAAAGCCATTTCTCTAAACTCTTTCATCTCAAAGGATCCCAAAAGGTTTCAGATTCTTAGGCCCCAATCCTGCAAACACTTGCACACCTGCAAACCCTTAAGTAGACATGGCGCATTTCAGCCAGGAGAGGGCACTGGTGCTCATTGTCTCCCTCATACATACTTTATTCTGAACTAAAAAAAAGAAGAACAGGAGTACTTGTGGCACCTTAGAGACTAACAAATTTATTAGAGCATAAGCTTTCGTGGACTGCCACAAGTACTCCTGTTCTTCTTTTTGCGGATACAGACTAACACGGCTGCTACTCTGAAACCTGTTATTCTGAACTAGTTCAGGTATCCAAATAAACCAGTGGGAGAAAGCATGGAGTCTCTTCCCCTCTCCCGAGAGCTCACTTCAAAGCCAGTGCTGTGTGAAGAGGCAATCTGGCCAGGTTTGCAATGACGAGGAGAGTTACATCCGGAAGAGAGGGGATTTTTAGCCTCTAAGCCAGGGGTAGGCAACTATGGTGCGTGTACCAAAGGCGGCAGGCGAGCTGATTTTCAGTGGCACTCGCACTGCCTGGGTCCTGGCCACCGGTCCGGGGGGCTCTGCATTTTAATTTAATTTTAAATGAAGCTTCTTAAACATTTTAAAAACCTTATTTACTTTACATACAACAATAGTTTAGTTCTATATTATAGACTTCTAGAAAGAGACCTTCTAAAAACGTTAAAATGTATTCCTGGCACGTGAAACCTTAAATTAGAGTGATAAATGAAGACTTAGCACACCACTTCTGAAAGGTTGCCGACCCCTGCACTAAGCTATAATCACTGTGCATAGCTCCAAATATTTTAAATCCTCTCCAAATTGCCAGTATTAATACGGTTGCGGGGAAAGGGATTCTCATTTTCTGATTTTATCATTGACTGCTCTGGAGAACACAAAGAACGAGGGATGCTGTTCTGAAGAATGTTATTACAAGACTTCCCTGTTCAGCATCATCTGCTAATTCCATTAATGTGCCGTTTGCTCCCGCTTCCATGCAATTAATGAAGTTAAACCAGACAACTGTGACCTTTGCAGGTCCCCGCTAGCCTCCTTCCTGTACTCAACACATTGCGTAGATCATCTGCCTTATGTGACGGTGTTCATATCCAAGGCAATTTGAAATCCTATCAAAGAGGATTCTTTGGAGTTGCATATCTCCCTCTAGTGGCTGGACCTCATAAGTGCGAATTAGCCTACTACCGCTGCCCCCTAATGGAATTTGCTCCTTTTGCATGAGGCAGGGCCCATGCTTTTGGATCCGGAGTTCCTGGGTTCTAACCCTGCTGATGACCCACGAAAAACTAGGTGGTTGCTTTTACTCTCCAAACCAATTCCAGTTATTCAATAAAGTCCTGTTTTATCACAAGCCGCTCCATGTCCTTCACACTTCCATCTGGAATTCTGTTAGAAAATATAACCAAGCTGTCGCTAACATGGTTTGTTCATTATAACCCAGAGCTTCTCATAGAACATAGGAGCATAGGAACTGCCAGATTTTAACAGACGCCAGGTCCATATACTCCAGGATTCTGTCTCTGACAGTGCCTAGTACCAGATGCTTCAGAGGAAGATCTATGAATCCAACAGCAGGCAGATAGGGGCAGTCTGTCCCCCGCATTAGCCCTCATCCTAGTCCCTCGTAGCTAAAGATTAGGGTAACCATGAAGTTTTACATCTCTTCCAAAATTTTTGTTAGCATTAGTGATAGCGCTGGATATTCTTGTAATCCACATAAAGGTCCAATCTCTTTGAATCTTGCTAGATGCTTGGCCTCAATGACTTCCTGTGGCACAGTGGCAATGAATTCCACTGTCTAATTATGCATTGTGTGAAAAAGTGTTTCCTTTTTGAATTTGCCACCTTTTCATTTCAGTGAATGTGTCTTTGTTCTTGTGTGGAGGACAGGGAAAACAGAAGCTCTAATCTACCTTCTCTAAATCATTCATTAGTTTAGAGATTTTTCTCATGTCCCCTGTTCTCCATCTCCTTTTTAAGGTAACAATCCCCATCTTTTCAATCTTTCTTCATGAGTGTTTAGCCAGGCTCCTCGTCAGCCTGACAGCCCTGCTGTGATCCAGGGCTGAAGGCTCGCGACTCCAGTGCCAACTAGACACTTAGAGATTGCTCCTTTGTTCCTGGATTTTGCTAGAGAGTGAAGTTAGATTTACCGGAATGATAATGCCGTTGCCAACACCTTGGTTCGCTCTTCCGTTGCTGCCAGACTGTGTTCCACAGTCTCCACCGTACGGAGCTGTGCCTTGCTGCACGCTGGAAGGAAGGGAGAGGTAGAGCATGAGCTTCTTGTAGTGTAGCCCTGGCAGTAAAGCCTCTAACAAGGGTGACCGCACAGACATCAGCTTCCTGCCTGTTCTTATTAGATGAGATTTCCCTAATACACCTTCAGGATCCAATTTCCAGGTCACCTACCTGCTTGGGGCTAAAACGAAGCTTTCTATGGAGCTGTTCCCCTCCATTCTCATTGTGTTTTCCTCCCTCTGTCTGGTCTTTTTAAGGGGTAGGGGACTGGGCAAATGACTTTGGTCCCTCATTGGAAAAGAAAGCCTAATATGGATTATCTCCATTAAGGTTACATTGAAACAGGAGAATGGCTGCCATCAGGCAGAGGCAACTCATGGGTGGGCTGGGGGACGACATGCTGGGTCACATGCTTCCCCCCCACCCCCAGATTTGCTGCTTGGCTTGTAGTGAGCATGCTCACACAGACTGAGCATGGTCAGTAACACTGTGGAAGCTGGCTGCCCTCCCTCTGTCCCTCCCCGCCCCCACTATCAGCTGGCATGGGTCATTTCTTCCATCGGGGAATCTTTGATCCAAAGACAATCACAGACAGAGTGGAAGTCAGTGGATGTGCCCAGTATTCTTTCAGACTCGATGGAAGGAGCAATTAAACTTGTTTATGGAGTAGAGATAGGTACAAACAATGAAGGGACTGCCCAAGGCACATGGCAGGTTAGAGCTAAATCATGTGTGTGGAGGGGTTTCCCTGATTACAAATACGGTGGCTAGCAGATTGGTTGCAGGCTTTGTGTGCTGAAGGCAGAAAGCCAGGAGGAGGAGGAGGAGGAGGAGGGAGTTGTGAACATGACCCTGAAAAGAGAAGGCAGAAAGACAAAGCTTCTTGGGCACAGAGCCCCCTTGAACTGGCAGACTAGGGGATTTTGGAGAGAGGAAACAGCCTGCTATAGTATTCTCCCGTGGTCAGGGCAACAGGACAGTGGGGACATGTCTGCAAGAAACAAGACTGCACCACGAGTAAACCTGACTCTTATCATCAATGTCTCCTCCTGGTGGAAACAGCCCTGCAAGGCCTCGCGTATTGGCTAAGTGCTCAGGCCAAAGGGGCGACAATACTCTAGTCTCTGATGTCACTCACTGCAATGAGCACACCTGTCTGAACACCCAGCACCCACCCAGGTAGGAACGCAGGGACCCTGTGCTCTACATGCTGCTGTTTGATGGAGCGATCACAGAACAGCATGAGCCTGGCTCTCGGAAGGAAGAGAGACCACTGCCGGGGATAGCTGGCATCAGTGAAATTGGAGCCCAGTTCTGTCTGCCTTTCCCAATGAGCGGTGGCGACACGGCTCCTTGGCGTAGGGGTGGGCATGGTGGCGGAGAGACACAGTGCATTTAAAAGTTGCTCCAATATTCGACAGAGTGCAAACCACTGTAGCTTAGGTTAGTGTTATTCCATTATTATCTGGGGATCGTTACTGTTGGCTAACATCAAAAACATTTCTCTGGGAGGACAGACAGATCAGATATGGTGGGTCAGAAGCTGGAAATATTTCTCTCCACTAAGAGTTAGTGCCATAACTTGTAACTTAGCCTGATTTCAGGCTGTTACCATAGGTGGGGGCTAGACTGGGACAGCAGCTCGAACCATTGCTTGGGTCATTCAGAAGTAGCTATGTGTTTCCATACTCACCCTCCACACCCGCCATTTAGTCCGCTATTGCCCTGGGCAGCCTGGCCATTGGCAGAGCAGGGAGAGGTCCCACCAGACTGGCTGCAGCTGTTCTGTGAAAGGGACAGAAGCACATTGGATGTGGGGTTTCCTCTGGGCTCTTCTATAATCTTTGAGATCTTTCTGCCACTCCAACCACCCTCGCATCAGCAATGAAACTCCTGGCTGGGACTAGGAGCAGCACATCTGATATTCTGTTCCGGTCAGGCTCTGATACGCACCAGAACCTGTGGCATGACCAGAGGTAAGACTTCTGTGAGCCCTGATCCACCATTGCCTTGCTCCTTGTGTCATTGTTCCCACCAGTTCAGAGTGTGTGGGTGAGAAACACTATCCAATCTGAATGCACCCACTTTGCACTGGTGTCAATGGTGCAGGTTACTAGTGAAGTGGGCCTTACATTCAGTGCTTCCCAGTGTGACCTGCTACATTAGCATTAGCGGGAGTGGGACCCAGAGCAGCTTGCACATGGGGTTGGTTTAGAGCAGCGGTGAAGTTCCCTCTATCTGTAAACTCCCTAAGCAGGCAACTCCGTGCACAGCCAGCCTGAGCACAACGATAACAATGCACAAAGCAAATATCACCCAGCCGTGGCGCACGGTCACGGTGCAGTAATAAGCAACACAACAAAAGCTAAATGTAACCAGCCCAAACACCCGGTGTGAAAGCCCAGAACAGGAGAGGGGATTGGGGCGGAACAAACAGGGACTGCTCACTGCTCTCGGGAGCAGAGCAAATGGGCCTGCATTGTGACAACTCCTGGAATGAATAGGGACCAGGAGTGACAAAGCTGCTGTGAACTTGCTGAAGGTGAGAGCGTTATAAATACACCTGCAGAGCGAGCGGAAAGAGGAGGACACCAGATACACATATAATGCAGATGTAAGATCACTAGAGAAAAGTCTCCCATGGAAAAGCGTTGGCTACAATCAATGCAGGGACACAAAAATCCATGGAAAAGATCCAAAACCAACTGCAGGCCCCAAACATCAGAGTGCCAGGAAAATTCCTGTCCCCAGGGAACACAGGACCCTTAAACCTGTGGGACTATCAGGGGGAGGTAGATTCTATGTGCTCTGGAGCAGTCCTGGGTGTCACCATGGAGGCAGGCCCACTGGATTTACCTCCACAATTCCTCCAGGAGGAAGAATGAAGGCCAACAGTGAGACTTGTGCAACCTTCAGGCTGCACAAAACTTTCGTTGTAAAAACGCAGCAGATGGCTCACCAGCCTGGCCTGAAAAGCAGTTTGTTTCTGTTCGCTGCATTCTAAAAACCACATAACCGGAATATAAGGGAGGTGAGGAGGAAAACTGGCTGAATCCACAGACAACACTAAATTATTACAAGGATATCTCAAAAAAGAAATCCAAGCTGAAGGGCCATTTTCATGACCGAGAGTGTGTCAGCACAAGACTGCATTGAACGAGGAGTTTCTCTCATCCTGAACACAGCAACAGCCTTGTTTGTTTCCAGGCTGGGTCTCCCTCTGCTCAAACCACAGAAACCACTTTCCTCGGGGAGACAGGGCGCGGTGCCGCACCCGGTGTAGCCAGCAGGAGTTGTGCCATTGACTTCAATGGAGGCGGAATCAGGCTCAGAGTGAGTAACCGCTTTCTTTCATCTGATTAAAACTCTTTTCTCCTTGCCCTTCCCTGCCACCTCTGTGCAGCCTTCAACGGTGCAGGTCACTCCATCCTCAGGAGCCACCTCCATAGCTACGTAGGCCTGTCCGATCCCCTCCCTCCTGGCTTTGCTCCGACGGTGCCTATCATGCCATTCCCAAGATAGAAACTACGACCGGCATCAGGAAGCTACATGAACGTTACTCTCCCAAATATTGCGAAGGGCATTATGTCTTATGTCCTCCTGCTGAACCCCCAGCCTGGTGAGAACTACAGTCCTTGGCTATGACCTGCACTTTGATCTCCTACCAAAGCAGCAAGAAAATAAATAATAAAATTAAATACCAGGTCACTAGGCATTCGAAGGAGAATCTGGGTTTCCTTCCACACCGTGGTGAAGTACACAAGGACTGCGCCACTGTCCAGAGAGCATCAATGTATGTCCGTTACCTTAGTGTAAAGGGAAAGCGCTCCTGGGCAGGTAGCAGTCTGCACAAAGCTGACCCTCACCTGATTCGTGCTCTTCCCGTGAAGGCTGTTCACAGTTGGTTGTTGGGTATTTCTCCCAAAATGGATGCCTCTTTGAGCTTCTTGTTTGCTGGAAGAAAGGGACAGGGAGAGAAGGTGAGCCCAGGACTGGTTGACTCCCACTTGCAGCTGAATCCTGTTTGTTCCAAAGCTCAACTGAAGCCCGAACAAAAATTCACTAGAAAACCAGTGCAGAAAACAGCAGAACAGAGTGAAATACGCAACCAAACAAGTCAACTGAAAAACAGGAGCGGGAAGGGGGGGCGGGAAGGGGGTAAAATTTGAATGGAAACTAGATAGCCTGTATGCTGTGTACTGCCCGATTTGGGGGGGAGGAGGGGTTCCTAACCTTCATACATGACATAGGCTGCATGAACAACATGAGTGGATGATTGAATTGAATGCAGGGCCGGCTCCAGGCATCAGCTTCTCAAGCAGGTGCTTGGGGCGGCCGCTCCGGAGAGGGGCGGCACGTCCAGCTATTCGGCGCAATTCGGCGGACGGTCCCTCACTCCCAATCGGAGCGAAGGACCTCCCACCGAATTGCCGCCGCCGATCGCGATCGCGTGTGTGTGTGGGGGGGGTGTTGTTTTTTTTGTTTTTTGTTTTGGCTGCTTGGGGCGGCCAAAACCCTGGAGCCGACCCTGATTGAATGACCCTACAAAAAAACCACGGATTCTAGTTATGGCATTACAGGGATATGGTTCATATTAAGTCAAAGGAGCTTTGAGACCCCTCTGCCACATCAAAGCGCGCTGAGAATTTCCCAAATCTGCAACTTCCCTCACCCAGGAGGTTTGCCCACCCTCAGTGAGCATGGCAGGTGTGTGCTGGGGAAACACCTCTGTTGAGCTACATGTAGAAACACTACTTCGGGGCATAACAGAATTCAGATAGAGCGCCTATTACAATTTTGAACCCCCCTCCATATTCCCTGAACACCCATCAAAATGTCCATGCTACCACACACCATCGTCTCCTAATTAAACCCACAAGTTCCTGGTGGCTCTGTGCTACTCTGAATTTCTTTTCCCTGTTCCCACTGCACGCTACATCCCAATTGAGATGGGGCCTTCATATCAATGCTGCAATTGCAGATGCACCAAGGAAGCTGAGTGGGGGACATCTGGACGGCACAGGAGATGAGTGGAAGACTTCACGGGAGCTGCCAATAGCAGAGAGAACTTTCCCTCTAGCAGGGGTGGTGACTTTCAATCTTTACCCCACATCTCCTGGGCTTTACTTCTGCTCTGCTGCTTCTCACCTGGCCCCGGGGCCTTCACACCAAACAGAAGGAGGAAGAGGGGCAGGTGCTGGAGACTTACACAGTAGCACCTCATGTGGGGCCACTCGGATTCAGGGATCTCAAAAGCACAGCGTGGGTGGGGACTCTATACCCGTGAGTTGCTCCGACTTGGAGCACGTGGTTCCACCTTTTGCTTGAGTTACTTGGAGGAAAGTTTCTGTACTCACAACTTCTCTGCACACATAAGACACTTGTTGCTGTGCTGCCGGCCAGAAGAGTCACGCACAGGGTCATTCTCTTTTGTGCAGGTGAGGTCTCCATTAGCATCGATTTGTGATCGATATTCACTGCAGTCATCCTGCAGAAGGGAGTAGAACATTTCATGCAAGGTCTTTCCCGTGTTCTACTGGCTAAGTTTTTGGAAACATTGGCTCTCTCGCCAGGAAAGTATTACAGCACAACAAATGCAAGTATTCTAGCACTTCTCCCAAAACTCTTAACATACAGAGGGAGCAGTGATAATAATTTAACTTACAAACAGCTCCAAAGCAGCCCTGATTCTGCACATATCATTAAAATGGATTAAGAAGCAGTTAAATCTAAAAGCACAATGCAACACACCAAACAAAACATGTAAAAGCCCAACAGCAGAAGTGGAAGGTGGCTTGGAGGAGGGTGGGTAAATCTGGTCATTGGTCTGAAACACTATTTTGTTGACATATCCAATGAATCCTAGTAGATTAGCGAGGCATGATTTTTCCTCTACAGAAGCTATGCTGATTGGTCCTTGTCATATCACATTGATGTGTTGTATACTTCTATTTTTAATCATCATTTCAGTCATTGTAGCTGGTACTGAAGTAAGGTTCACTGGTCTGTAATTCCCAGGATCTCCTCCCCTGCCTTTTAAAAAGTTGTGTAACATTTGCTACGCTCCAACCATCTGATATATTTTTAACAGTTCAGTCATTTCATTCTTAGGTTCCTTCACAACTCTTGGATGTATTCCCATTGCTCCTGGTGACTTGCTGCTCTTTATCAATTTGTTCCTGCACCTTTATTCTATCAGCTATCATTTATAAACTTGGTTTCAAACAGGGATGTGGGCAAGACCCTCTGTCCTAACCATAAAACCCAAAATTTTTGAATAGGTTCTAAATTAGGAAAATAGTTCTCCCAACCCTCACAAGTGAACACACTGATAAAGAGCTGAAACTGCAGGTAACAAAAACATCATTACAGGCTCACATGACTGAGGGGCAGTCATTTAACCTCCTGTATCCTGTGACTTTATGAATGAAAGCACAAAGCCACTCTCTCTCTCTCTCCAGCAACTTCTGCAGAACAATCTGCTCGAACACTTTCAGTCTGGATTTTGCTCTCCTCTGGTTTATTAATGATCTCCATATATAATTCACAACACTCCAAACTGTTCACAACTTTCCAGGATCTATCAGGTACTTATCTCGCCCCCTTTATCATAACCTCTGAGTGCCTCATGATTGTTAATGTATTTATCCCCCAACACTGCTGTGAAGTAGGGAACAGACAGGGAACTCAGGCTCAGAGAGACTAAGTGACTTGCCGAAGATCACACAGGAAGCCTGTGGCAGAGCAGGGATTTGACCCTGGGTCTGCTGAGCCTCAGGCAAGCACCATTGAACCATCCTTCCTCTCTCTGGATCGCACTTGACTAAGCTCGGGGGAGTTTAGATTAGATTTCTCATGGAACAGCTTTCCCCATCTCCCTTGTGGATTTTTAAAGTAGCCTGGACACTCTAGGGTTAAAAATTTTCACCATTTATTCAGAGAAAGAGTGAAGTGGGGATGGTACCCATATGATCTGACCCCCTGACCCAAACCACTCCACTTATGGACATAAAAAAAGCAAAGGGGGAAAAGGACCAAAAGACGCACTGCCTAGCAAACCAGCCATGTGAGAAAAGGGCCAGCCGTGGAAGTCATCGAGATAAACGAGACACAATAAGGGCTGACTTGCTCCCACACCCTGCCCTAGTCAGAGCTTCCACGCAGTGTTATTGCTATTAATTGTTTCTCAAGGGCCAGCAGCATGCTTGGAGCTTTACGAACAAGGCACCATCCCTGCACTGAGAGCTTACGCTCTAGATCAGACGCAGGCTGTACATTGCAGGCTGGCATGTATCTGAGAGGGACCATGAGCAGAATTACGTATCGCTTTGAATTCTGGTTTGCCAAACGCTGCTCAGACCTGGTGTTCTGCCTGCATGGTAACAACAACAGACTTTGGCCCTCATCCTGTGGGCAAATGGGCTTTTATGGCCCTTTACTCGCAGATTAACGGAACTTGGGTTTCCCATCATAGCAGTTAAGGCCACTGGGCCAGAGACATTAATCTAACCTCTTCCTTTGGGTGCACACAGAAACCCTTCATGCTTTGGTAGCAATCAGGATAACCTTTAGCCTCACCGTTATTGTTGGGCTTCTGTTCACATTTCCTCCTTGACCCGTTAGTCCATTATTTACTTGACTTGCCCTGAAAGAAGGGGAGGCAGTGAGTGACAGGGAGTTGCACAAACCTCAGCTGGAAAACCAAAATAGCTAACGACTACGGGCCTCATCCCGCAAACCTGTCCTAACTCCCGCAATGCCAGGCAACGGGACACAACTCAGGCTCTGAGTTAGCGACACCTGCACAAATTGCTTGGCCTCTCTCCATTTGCAGCTGCTCACCATTCTCTCTCTTTTCCCCCCAGACATTTCTGCCATGCGTGTTCCATATCAAATTTCCCTTAAATGGCACATTTGCAAAACCAGAAGCTAAGAACATGCACTGATTTTTTTCTGGACATGTCCACTGTTATTTCCTGCCATTGCATTGTTGGCTTCAAAGGGTAACGGGATTCCTGGGGGGGAAGTGAAGGTTTTGGGGAGTCAGAAACTAACCTCTCTGAACTGGGGGTCAGAGGTTGCAGTATATCCCTCAGCCAAGGGGTTATGCCATACAGATGGAATTAAGTCCCACGAGAGTAGGACTGAATCTGGAGGAGGAGAGGAGACATGGAAAACAACCAGTCTAGCAGCATGAGCTGTTGCTTTAGCTACTCTGATGCAATTGTTTATTTCTCATACTCACATCATCTTTCTACACATGACGCATTTGTTGGTGTGTGTTTCGCCATCGGGGCCACGGACGGGGTTGTTATCTCTATTACAATAGAAATGCCCACTGCGTAAGAGCGGCCAAAATTCCATGCACTCATCCTGCAAAAGCTAAAAGAGAGCATTGCATGGAGCGCTTCCTCCCTTACTGTGTGTGGGGGTGGGGGGAGAGTTTAAGAACTGTTATCAGAGCTTGACATTTTTCTGAACGGAATGATTAAAATTTCAGGACCTTTGCCCTTCCGAGGCAATAACCCATTCTTGTTGTGTCTTAGCATCCAGTCCTCATTGTCCATTATCCTGTCTTTAGCGCTTTCCACAACTTATTTATATGGAGAGCCACACAGCGGGGTCCAAAGAACTGGGTTTACTAACTACATGCAACATGCATAGCCTAACTACATACATACACTGCTGCTCCGGCAGGGCTGTGCTGGCTTCTGAAACATAATGAGGGCCACTAGAAGGCTGTCTCACCAACTATTTAAAGGCATACGACCCAGTTCCTCTATGCTACAACCTTGGAGAGAAGAGTGTACATGGTTATAACCCAAACGACTCACCCTCCTGGAAATTCTCATGCCTGGCAATGGAATGAGCTAAAAGCAGCCAGTGGAGAGGAGGGAACGCAACCCTAAAAGGGGCCGCTCAGTGCAGACGTGGTGATTCTAGCCGAGCAGAGCGACCAGCATGTGATTCAGTTATGAGAGATGAACGTCAACAAAGCATGAAGCTCTCAGCAAGCCGGATATTACGCTCTCTACCAGAACCTCAGCCAACGCCCTCGCAGGCGGACGGCTGAAAATGTAAACTGCGCAGAATTAATGTTCCAGCTAGTTACTGGTTTGGATTGCTCCTTATGGACGTGGGCTTTACTGGGCACAAGCAAACGGGTCTGCATAAAATAAGAACTGAGATGATTCAGCTCAAATATTGAATCAAATCTTTTTTTGGAGATTCAAAAAAGTGGGTTTAAATTGCATGGGTTTTAATTGTCACCGGTGTGGGGTGCCAGTTGGATCAGAAACAAAAGCTGTAAAATACCAAGAGAAAAGTATCTCTCACACTATCTCTCACCTGCATCTCATGAGATCTCTGGGCCAAATATATTCAGATAAGCATCCCAAAGCCTGGCTGTGAGCTACACCCATTATCAATGATGGAAGTTACGTCTCTGAGAGATTTACAGTCTCAGTTCTACACCCGGGGCGAGAGGGGGGGGAGAATTCTGATCTTCTTTTAAAGTCTACCAGCCCTCTCATGTTATTTTTATGTGCTTTAACAAGCTAGCTTTGGAAACGTATCTAGCAGAAAGAGGTGGACTAACCTTATTTATATCTTTGCTGGCAACACCTGCGACAAAAACACAAACACAGACACAAACCATGAAATGTTATGAAGCCTGAGGAAAATGTAAGATAAAAGTATTCCTTTCATAAACTCAAATAATGGAAAAGATTGGATGAAAGCTAATCTAATGCACTCATGGGCCCAACGGATGTAACTTGTTAGCTAGTAATAGATCAGATTTTTCATGGCATGTAGAATTTGCCATTCCAGACCCACACTTCTGTACATTCCCCGTTTTCTCTCTCTCCTTTGCTGTGTTATTTTTCATGTTGTTAAAACCAAAAACTTGAAGACACTTCAGTTACTGCTTCTCCGCGCTAGACTCTAAATGCTTCACTCCACCGCCTTGCCAGGGGCGCCAACCTCTATCAGATTTGGCTGTTTCTCCCACAAACCTCTTTGTCTTTTCTTCCACACCTCCACTTACACCTGGAACACCTGAGCTAACCCACACTACTTCTCCCTCTAAATTCCTCCTCAAGCCCCACTTTGACTGCAATGCCTGAAAGAAATTAGTCAACTAATAATGGCTCAGCAGAGGGGCAATTCGGGAGAGCTGATATAAGTATCCCCCTGCTAAATCATTACAAGCTGTAGATAGTTTTATCTTTCTCCCTGGTGTCACAGTGAACCCATAAGGAACTCGCCAGTACATCCCTTTCACAATGAATGGGTGCATGGTAGAAAAGGTAACCCCACAGCATCGGCCTTTTACTTAACATTCCAGTGTAGGTTACTGGGAAAATACATTCAGTGCTAACAGAGCTGGTGAAAAATTCCCATTTTCAGGAATTCAGAAAACCAGTTTACATTTTTGGTTCTGGCCTTGACTTCCATGTGCAAAAATTCAATTACCGTTTTTTGTTTTTCTTTTTTGTAATCTGGACAGCAAATTGTCCAATCTCCACAAACAAAATATTTTGACGGCAGAATTATATTTTTTCCCATCACAATGAGTGAAAGTGGATGCTCTCACACTGCTGATGGAATTCCATCCTTTTCATTTACCGGAGAAAAGGCCAGTCACCAATGGCAAAGTTATGCATAGTGCCAATTTCACAAATACTCATCAAAAAGCCAGTTTTGTTACAAATGCTAAGAACGCAAAAACGATGGAGCTTTTTCCTAATACTGCTCTGGTTCTCTTTAGAACAAGCCACTTCTCCAGCTGGATGACATTTTAATCCCCTTAAGGACGCACCCTATCCTTCGTCAAAGCTTCCTACGATTTGAAGTGTCATTTATACGATCCTGAGCAGATTACAGCAAAAGTTACTCACCTGAGAAGCAGCAGAAAGATGCCAGAGCAAGGAACACAAAGGTACCTGCTGTCTTCATAGTAAGGACGGTGGCTGTTGGCCTGTGTCTAGTTTGTATTGCGTGGTAAAATCCCAGTGAGAGAGTTTGGATCATATATTTATAGGTGGCCAGATACTCCACCTTGATTGTAACTTTCCCAAGAACCATCATTAGTTGTGAAACCAGTTTGCTGAGGGGAGTTTCAGATTCTAATGATTCCATCAACACCATTAATTTCCACAGGGATGGAACATGTTTGAGTCATGCCCTGGATCTTGTCAAAGTAAGGAATTTACAAACGGATCAGGTCAATTTCGAACACAACCAGAGGAGTCTCACCATGGGACACTCTGCAGGGTGACTAGTGAAATCAAAGGGCTTATCTAGGTGCCTCATATTTTACATCCTATATTTGCAGGCAATAGCTGCTAGGGGTTCTGTTTTAACGGCCTGGTTCCAGTGATGTCAACAGGAGCTGGGGGGTTCTCAGAGCCTCTGAAAATCAGATTTTGGGGCCTAGGAATGAATGTAAATGCCCAGCTAGCTCTAGGCATCCAAGTTTGAAAATGCTGGACTTGGTGCCCAGTTGAACACAGCCAAGCCCTTTCAGACAGCTCCTAGAGTTCGCACAACAGCAACACTACGGAAAATGCTCTGCAGCGCACAGGGTTCCAGGATCCTTATCTCCTTCCAGCCGCTCCACGGCTTTGGACATGCTTCAAAAGACAGGACACTAGCACTGCTCATGTCACTCGTTAGATCCCACACGGGCACTGCTCCTCAGAAAGAAGAGTAGCGTCTTTGTAAGGGTGATGTTGTCATTGTATAAGGCAGGAGAGGCGAAATCTCATGAGGCTCCTAAGGACCCTTATGTGCCAAGCTGGGGCCTGTCTAGCAGAAAGAAGGTCCTAGAGAGGGCACAGAAAATGGCACGAAAGACAAGGCCTACGCTCAAGAATGTGAGTCCTGCAGAAAGGAACAGGGAGCTGGTCTTGTTCTCAGTGGAAGAGAAGAATTTGTGGTGACAATGCCATTTCCCCAAATCAGGAAGAGATGGCTAAAACTAAGAAACAAATAGACCACAGTAATTAAAGGCTCAACGGTTGAAGGGCAGAGAAGTCCTGAGTGCCAGGAGGAGAAGCAGGTTTGGTGACCTTGACCTGTTCCAAGCAAAGAAGAGGAATCGCCTTCTCTGGAAGGGTCCCACTTTGTGCGTGGCAGGGAAGAGGGCAAGGGGACAGCCAGTTATTTCTGGCCTGGAGACCCTCTGGATGAAATGCCTCTTACAGGTAAGGAATTATCTGTGACCTGTGTCCAGGCACAACTAGCCACTACAGCTGAATTTCAATATGAATATTTAAAATAAATTGCTCTGGAACAATCTGCAGACTGAAGACCTAATCGCCAGAAACATTATTAATATTAATATTCTTTCTGGCTGGAGCCAAAGCCCCATTGAAAGACTTCCCTGGGCTTTGAGTCAGGTCCCTCTAGCACTTTTCATGTGTAGCCCCGAAAGTGAAGGTGAGTAACATAGATTCATAGATTCATAGATTCTAGGACTGGAAGGGACCTCGAGAGGTCATCGAGTCCAGTCCCCTGCCCGCATCTCCCATCCATTTTGCAGGTGGAGAATTTGAGACACAGAGAAGCAAAGTGACTTTCCCAAGGTCACACCGAAGTTTATTGGCAGAGCTGGAGAACCAGTCCCCGCTTCCCATTCCAGGATCCTATCCACTACACCAGTCTGCTTCCGAATCACTTCAAGCAACATATAAATGTGAGACAATCATATGCGGTTGATGGACATTTTGTTAATAGAAATAAAGGGATCTGTAATGCCAAGTTTCAGAAAAGGAAAGAAAAGTGACCTCAGCAATCATCATCCCATAATTCTAACTGCCAAATAAAATCATGGAAGAGAAGAAAAATCCTAAACAACGATTTGGGGTAAAGGTCTGGCCCCCTTCACCACTAATTCCAATGGGAGCAAGGTCAGCCCCTAGGAGACCAATGAGGAATAGGTAGCATGAGTTTATACAATGTACATATTGCCCGAAACACTTGGTTGCTTTTATAGACCGCTTTACCAGATTCAATCAGAGTCCTGCAATGAGATGCAATGTAGCCACATTGACTTCAATGGGGCTCTGCCAATTAGAGCTGATTGCAGGAGCAGAGCCCGAGGGCACCAGGGGTACACTGGATTTTAGTAACGGATTTGGCAGTATCTTGTGAAATATGTATTAAATGATGTCACATAGATGTGTGAGCTGAACACCGGCATGAGGATTAAAAACTGGCTAAAAGACTATGAAAGCAAAGGACGAGGATAAACGGCTATGTATCAACTCGGGGGAGGTGTCGAATGGGAACTACAAGGAGTGGTGTTAGAAATACCAGTCGTATTCAACATCGCCATTCATGGCCTGGAAGACAAAGTAAACAGCACACGACTGATGCTGAAGAGGGTGGAGCCGCACACCCCAATGAGGCCTGGTGCCAAGAGAACTCGAGGCATTAGAAAAGGAGGTTGAAACCAATAAGCGAGAATCAGGATGGAGGCATGCAGGCTCCTACTTGCGTGGGAAGTAATCTGAAATGCACACGTGCTGGGTGGGAAGCAGTAATGCTGAGAGAGACCTCGGTGAGGCAAGGCGATGTAGCTGTTGATAAAAACATCAGTGTACATTTGGGCTGTATATGAAAAGCATCAAGTCTCAAAGCCAGAAGCGAACAGTGTCTGTGTCTTGCTCTGACTGGTGCACCCACTCCTGGAAGAATACTCTTTCATCTGGACACCGCATTGCCAGAGAGATAGTATCAACCTGAGGGAAGTTCAGAGAACAATAAAACGGACAGTGACCAAACTAGCTATAAACTCTCAACAACGCCATCATCCTCTCAGTCCTTCCATCACCTCATCTCCACCTTGCCCCCCACTACTCTCTTTCATCCTTTCACAGATTTTAAGGCCAGAACGGTCCACCGTGATAATCTAGGCTGACCTCCTGTGTAACACAGACCAGAGAATTTCTACCAACAATTCTTGCCCCCATTGTTGCCTCGTTGTTTCCTTGCTCCTCACATCTGTCTCTGTCCACCAGTTGTCTCTGGGGGCAGGAATCATGTTTGGTTCTCGGTTTGTACAGAGCCAACCACAAGGGGGTCCTGGTCCATGACTGGGGCTCTTAGGGGCTCTGGTACTCCAAATAAATTATAATAATGGTAACAACAATGATCAGTCTCTTGTGCCTGAACTAGAGCATGGACCTTATTTTCATACCTGTCTCCTTTGTAATACATGCCCTTTCCGTCAGGCACTGGGGCAGATTGCGCTCTGAACAGGGCTTTCCACAGGGTTGATTTGTGATAGGGGAATTTCGCAAGGCTGGGTTCAGATTCATTTGGGATGATAATAGTAATAAAGCTTCATGCGTCCCATCTTCAAAGCACTAATAAATCCCTGCAAATCCCTTAAGTATTGTTATCCGCATTTGGCAGATGGATCAGCTAGCCAAAGCTGGGTTACACCTATCCTGACCTATTCATCCAGTTTGTTATGTTGGCGTCCATCACCATGGTGTCCGAGATCCTCCCAAGCGTCAAACCAGCAACGCTCGGTCTCCCTTCAAGTTGGGTGGCTCTTTCTAGAAGAGATTATCTAGATCAGCCAGAAGCTACAGGGTTGATGCAGGAATCACTGGCTGGAATTCTATGGCCTGTGCTCTGCAGGAGATCAGACTGCACCTCCCCAGTGCTCCCTACTGGCCTTAAAAATCGATGAATCTCCCTGACTCCAGGCTTGAATACAAAGTCCGAGGAGGAGGGTAGTAATGCGGGCAAAGGTGAGTTGCATTTAGCTGTGGAGGCAGACTGGTTAGGGGTCGTTCCCATTCCACCAAGCACATAGTCTTGGACCTGCTCATACTCCCAGTCATGAGTGTCCCCTGTTGGGCAAGAACTTTTGCTCCAGAAGAATGTAGCCGGTGTAGGAGGCTGTGGTTAGAGAGAGTGAGAGACACTCACGAAGCTGCAACCAAAGTCCTGTGGGGCTTTGAAAATCAGAACACTGCCCTTGACCTGGACAAAGGGGAGCCAGCGTAGAGCACGGGGTACCAGAGCAACAGTGTTCCCCATGAGTTCTGTGGGAAATTTCACACTGCTCTAACGGCCACACCTGCACAGACATGATCTGCTCCCTTACAAACTGTCACACTGGAGCAAGGGGCTTGGGTTTGCACATGTCCCTGCAGGAAAAGTGATCATATGGGGCAAAATCAACACAGCCTCTCGCTGAACCTCAGGACTCTCTGACCCAGGAGGCGACCAAGTCCAATGCTCTGACTGTGTTTGCAAGAGCTGGTTTGCCGGTTGGAGAGGAGTCATCAAAATCTCATAATTCAGGGCATAAACTGATCACCTGCAAGGCTTAGAAAGGAACGTTATTTTCTTGTGCAGCGTTACACAACCAGACAGGTGCATTGGGGTATTTTATGCCTTCCACCGAGCATCAGGCATAGGCCTCTGCTGGAAGCTAAATATTGCATGCTAGTGCACCTGAAGCTGTATGCAAACCCTGTGTCCCAACGTAAAATCCCATTTTGACTGGTTCAGGACAAAGCAGAAAGTTTCTCATTGTATCTTTGAATTTCCCATGGGAATAAAAGGCGTTCTCTTCCCCACCCCAGGGAGAAAACTTTTTCTGTGCTGCCAATATGGCCGATTTCCATCCACCCAGAGGGAGGATATTGCTTGGAAACATTTGCATTGGCCAACGAGAACAGTGACATTTCACTCTGGATCCAATCTGCAGTGGCGTGCAAGTAAATCTGTTTTCATGCCCAAACGTTTGTTGTGGAGCAGAAATTGGTCAGTTTAAACTGGGCAGCTTTTTTTGCCCCAAAATTCAAGCCCTAACTCGGAAACTTGACTGGCAGTCGGCCCCCAGAGTAAGAAGTGGCCTGTTCTCCCCAGACATTCCAAACCTAAGTGATGCCAGATGGGACCCCTCCAGCCCTGCAGGATGAAGGGAAATTACCTGCACTAGCAGGAGGAGGCCAAGAGATGCAGAGTCTGGCTGTCCATGGCTCTTGGCGTTTAGTATCACCGTGCCTGGCCTGTGGGATTGCTTAATTGCACTGTCAGAGCTTTAGAATATCCCACTGCAAACTAGAGAGCAATCACCTTTCAAGTGTGCGCCAGATGCAACCGCCACCGTCGGTGGCCATTCATCTTGGGGAAGAGACTCACCATCTGGACCCAGCCAGTAGCTATAAAATCCCTCTTAGTAGCTGTTCTCTAATTGCTTTCCCTGGAAAGGGTTAAAGAGTCTCACTGTGATGCATAGGTAAAAGGAAGTGAGTGGGCACCTGGCCAAAAGAGCCAATGGGAAGGCTAGAACTTTTTAAAATTGAAACAATTTTGTCTGGCTGTTATTGTTCTCTGGGGAGAGGCGGACAGGGCAGAGCTATGCTGTAAGAAGCTTGGGGCCAGGTATGAAAAATCATCAGTATCATACCTAGAAACTACTCATTTGAAACCCCAGGTATGTAAGTAGATCAGGAAATGTCTAGGAAGATGCGATTAGGAAGATGCCCTTTTATTTCTTTATGGCTTGTGGACTCCTCTGTGCTAAACCCAGGTGCTTTTGTTTTGCTTGTAACCTTTAAGCTGGATCTCAAGAAGCTATTCTTGATGCTTAATCCTTGGAGTTTTTTTTTTTAATCTAGCAAAGGCCTAAATTCCCAGATGTATTTTCTTCTTTTTTTTTATTTATAAAATTTACCTTTTTTAAGAACAGGATTGGATTTTTGTGTCAAGAGGTTTCTGCACATGTTGTTTAATTAGCTGGTGGCAACAGCTGATTTCCCTTTTTTCCCCTTTCTCAGCTCTTCCCCGGGGGGGGATGGGGGTGAAAGGGCTTGAGGGGACCCACAGGAAGGAATTCCCAAGTGCTCCTTCCTGGGCTGTCAAAGGGGTTCTGCACTTGGGTGGTGGCAGCATCTGCCAATCCAAGGTGAGAGAAAAGCTGTAACCTTGGGAGTTTAATACAAGCCTGGAGTGGCTAGTACTAATTTTTAGAGTCCTTGAGGCCCCCGCCTTCTGCACTCGAAGTGCCAGAGTGGGGAAATAGCCCTGACACTATCCAATGGGGGCAAGGGAGGCTGGGGGATTTCTGTGCAGAAGGGGTGAAGAGCTGGAGGAAAGAGGAGGATATGGGAATTATGGGAAGGGAAGTGTGCACTTGAAAGTAGCTTTTCTAGAACTGGTCAGAAATGGGTGGTTTTGTTTCCATGGAAAATTTCGGTATCTGAAAAAAAAAAAAAAAAAGAATACTGCAACTTTTTGGTTTTCGGCAACTGAAAAACAAAAATTTCAAGCCAAAAACTGCTGCAAATTGAAAACTCCAGTTTTCCAACAAGAACCTGAACATTTTCAAGGCAAGCAGGTACGTTCCACAGAACTGTTCATTTAGTAGAAAGCCCAATTTGGCCTTAATAAAGGTTTTGATGGACATTTTCAACCAGCCCTAATCTTTACATTTAACCCGCTGTGCTCCTGAAAGCCTCCCTGTGCTAGCCTTCCCACAACGTAATGCTTACATCTTGTTGTCCCCGGCGTGGCAGGGTTATAGTGGTGTGACATGGACACCTGAGACATTGAAGACATTAAACTTCTGTTAGAAGGGGAATGGAAAATCTGATGGATTAAGTATCATTCTAATCCCTATTAACCACTGTCAGCTCAGTTATTGGGTCTAGGAAACTAAGATTCGCCTCACCAGATCTGTCCATTGGTGCTGCACTTTCCTGACACTCGATGAAACCTGTCTCAATGCATGTAGCCAGTCGTGCAAAGGGAAAGTCCGTCTTGACTCTTGCAAAAGATCATCTTGTGCCCTGGAGAAGGAGGTTGGGTTATCCAGCAGAACGTGCTCAAAGGGTTTATCCAGCGCAGGTGGATGAAGGTGGGGCATTGATAGGCAATGTCTGTTTCCACAGTGATTTCCCGGAAGTGGTGAATCTCCCCATGCCCTGGGTCCCGTAATGATCAGACTAGTAGTTAGCACAGATCCACTGCCCATGAGGTTCTGTCCCAGTGTCTGAGTCATTGAGGGTATGCCTAAAGTGCAGTTAGACTCCCTCGGCTGTCCCGTGCCAGCTGACCCGGCTCATGGGGCTTGGGCAAAGGGGCTGTTTAATTGCGGTGTAGACATTCGGGCTTGGGCTGGAGCCCGGGCTCTGGTACACTCCCACATCAGGGTCCCCAAACCCCTGATGTGTACACCACAATTAAACAGCCCCTCAGCCTGAGCCCCGCCAGCTGGAGTCAGCTGGCATGGGCCACGCGCGGGTTTTTAATTGTCGTGCAGACATACTCTGGAATGCAATACTCCAGATGGAATCCAAAAAGTCAGCTCCAAGTTTGCATTTGTCGATGTTCCTCTCTCTCTCTCTGCCTGCGAGCAGGCCTGGGATTCACCGCTCTGACAACCCGAGTCCTCCATACCCACCACACAGGCACAGCTCCGGGATGGGGAAGGAGTCTCCATGGCCCACCCTGGCACTTGCCTCTTTGTCAGGTTTGCCAAGGAGGGGGCCAGTTGCGATTGTCATTATGGTGATGTGGACATTTGTGTAACCTTCTCTCCCCCCTTCCGCTGCCCCTGCTTGGATCCGCCGGCTTTGCCTGGAGTGCCGGCCGGTGCGGACCCCCCACCCCCAGCCCCGCAGCACAGGCCGGCCCCCATTTGCCCCAGCCCCATCCTGGGGCCCCAGCCATGGAGGGAAGATCCCCCCGCAGCACAGCGCCCGGAAGCAGGAAGGGGGCTGGGGGCGGAGCGTGGGCAGGGCTACGCCTTCCCCGGCCTTCGATACCCGCCGCCCATGCAGACAGGCCCCCACCCTGGAAGGGCCGTTCCCCGGAGTCTGGCTGCAGATTCGGTCAGGGCTGGAGTTAGTGTTGGGGCTAAGCAGATGCAGTTGCTGTGTTCCAGTGCCCCCTTGGCATCTCACGCCCTGGCGTGCCTGCTCCTCGGGCTATTTGCCTTTCGTGCTGGCTTTAGGGACCAAGCTTTGCCATACTAATAGCCTTGGCTGGTGACATCATGGCATCTGCTTTCGGAGATGCAGGGCAGACGTACGCTTATGATGTGGTAGCATTAATTAGTACTGATTAAATATGAATCAGGGACATTTAATTGGACTGTCAAACCCGCAGCTGGATTCAGACCCCCAATTCATTTCATATAGGCTACAGGGTGGGGTAACATTAAGGCCCTTCCATCCCTTGAAAGAGATCCACTGATGATTTGGAAGGGTAAGTCCCAATTGCCCCTCACTACTTATGCAACAGTCTCTCTCCACACATCCCCTGCATTCCTACTCTGCTAGAGACCCTGCCACCCGCTGTTCTCACCACAGCTCCGGGCTGTTTTCCACACCTACCCATGGAACACCCTTCCTGAGCGCCTCAGCAAGGCCATTATTACGCATTCCGGTCCCACCCTGGGAACCTGTCTCTGCCAGCGCACTTGCCAAAGGAGGGACTTGAATGTACTGACTTATTTTTAGTATGTGTCATTTAAAAAACCCTTTGCTGCACTATGATGTGCACTAGGTCTTACTGAGTAAGCAGCCACCCCACCTTATAGTTGTGTGATCCCTAAATCGCGTTATCAGACTGCACATTCCTCGGGGCCAGGACCACACCTACAAGGTGCCTTGTATGCTTTTGGATTTGGAAATTTAACAAACAATATTCATAAACCTGAGATATTGGCTGAAAGGCCTGGGAAGCGTTCTGCTTCCTTAATTCCACTATCTGAAATAGGAAAAGCATTCTGCACTGATTGTCACCTGGTTTGCATGACTGCTGCTGCTGTGACATGAATTCTCCTGCCTCCTAAAGCCTGGCTGAATCCACTCCAAGATGAAGAAGATTTGCTGAAGGAATAGAAAGTGTTCACGCAGTTTCACTGGGGAAGTTTATAGACCCCAAAGAATCAACAGCCCTGTGAAAAGAGCCAAACTCTCATGAAAACAAGATAAATGAGGCCAGGATATCTACACTGGAACAAGCCAACACCCAAATGGATTAAGTGTCCAGCCAAGTCACTCAAACAATTTGCAGTGACAACTTTTAAACAAACACATTGTATGCCAAAGGACCCTAATAACATTACAGAGAAATACAATGGATCCTTTGTTCCTTATCAGTGGCGCATCTGTGGGGAATCATTTTCCAACCTTTACTGGGATAGCTGCTTCCTTTGAATCATTAGCTAATGGGACGGTAAGTGTCTCACCGCATTTTACAGCCCGGACTCAGGTTGGCATCCCTATTCAGAATGAGTGCTTAAGTGTTTACCTGACTAGGGATGGATTTAGGCATGTATTTATGTACATTCCTGAACTGGGTCCAATATGAGTAATGGGTGTGGATTAAGTTCTCTCAGAGGCTAATTGCTGAGATGCTTAATAATTTATTAGACTATCCCTTGGATTTTCTAGGGTATTTTTATTATGTCACTGAATGATGTTTTAATCTGCGTAATACCTGCACAAATGTTAACAAGCGTCTGTATGAGTATAAAGAACAGGAGTACTTGTGGCACCTTAGAGACTAACAAATTTATTAGAGCATAAGCTTTCGTGGGCTACAGCCCACTTCTTCGGATGCATATAGAGTGGAATAAATATTGAGGAGATATATATACACACATAGAGAGAGCATGAACAGGTGGGAGTTGTCTTACCAACTCTGAAAGGCCAATTAAGTAAGAGAGAAAAAAAAAAAACGTTTGAAGTGATATGTCTCACAATGCCCGAAACCAACCACTCTGGTCAAAATTGTGAATTCCAGTGCCTGGGGTCAGAGACCGGACGCCTCCCCCCGACACCAACCTGTTAAAGCATTGCAGATTTTTTTTTCTCTTACTTAATTGTAAGTCCACGAAAGCTTATGCTCTAATAAATTTGTTAGTCTCTAAGGTGCCACAAGTACTCCTGTTCTTTTTGTGGATACAGACTAACACGGCTGCTACTCTGAAACCTGTATGAGTATAGTGGGTTACTGGTACCTCTAAAATTAGCACCTCTACTGTCTAGAGTTTTTGAATTGAAAACTTCATTACAGACTTTCGTTTCTCAGTTGTGTTTGTTGCAGGGACTAGTCACTTTTGAGTATCTATGTCTGTGGTGTCATTTGATTGTGTTGTATAACCAGATCCTGTCTGAGGTACGATACTTTCTATTTTTTGTGAACTTTAAAAAAATACTTACACATCAAAAGGAAAAAAGATTAAAGTGTGTTGCATATACAGAGCAGCGCTGAAAAATAAACATTCTAGTGTATAATTTACCGGAGGCTGAAAATGAAACAGGAGACTCAGAACTTAAGTTAAGAGTGATGCTTGATAAAGCACTGGGGTGGTATTCAGGAGATTTGGGCTTAATTCCCAGCTTTGCCATAGACTTCCCATGTGACCTTGGCCAGTTTCTCATCTGTAAACGGGGTACGATGCTTCTCTTTCTGCCACCATCATCTTGTCAATATAGACTGGCAGGGAACGTCTCTTGCTTTGTGTTTGTACCGCACCTAGTACAGCAGAGCTAGGGTCTCTAGGCATTATTGGATGCAACTACTGAATACTAGCAGACACAAGAGATATTAGGGTTACACAGGGCACAGTAAAGAGGTACAATGGTTTAAAATGAAACTATGGTGTGGCTTTAATTTAGGAACCTGCACTTCTCCTACAAAGACGCCTTCAACTTAAAAAGAGGTTTTTCAGTTTCACTTGATAATAAATTTAGAGACATTAACATTTTGCAAAACCTTCTCCAACACGGACACAACTGATGCGGGGCGCAGATGGGTGGAATGCAATTATAGTCAGCCAACTAAAAAGGAAAGAATTCGTTATTAGTAACTATGAATAATGTGACTTAATGGGGTGAACTGGAATATGTCAAGCCGATTTTGCAAGTCAGTAGGGTCTGGGAATGGGTGACAGGTACATTAAATGGTTTGAACAGGAACATGAAAGCGGAACCTTTTCTTACGTCATTTCAGATTGACGTCAGACAGAAGGCACATGGTAACAGCGCCAATGGGCGTATGGTACTAAAGTTCATCCCATGGAGAGATTGTCATGTATAGGTGCAAAGCAAAGCAGAGACAGGGGCTTTGTGGGGGGAATTGTTGGAGGTGGGCTGAGGAGAATACGGTCTGGTTTACATTTGTATTTGAAGCTGCATTAGAGCCAATGTTTGGGGGTGAGTTTGGATTTCAAGCCATGGATATCTCATGAGCTGTTCTCACAAGATGTCAGCCCAAGGAGATCAATCTGGTTTTACAAGATTTGGGCCAGATCAGGAGTAGAGCTAGACACAGGCCAGGGTTTCAATATGGGGGCATGGCCGAGAAGCAACATTGCGAGCATGCCTCTGGATTCAATTATTTGAATCTGACCCCCTGCGTTCAAAGGTCCAAGTCCTGAGTTAGTCTGGTCTCTAGTTTGCCTGGTATCAGGGGGTAGCCGTGTTAGTCTGTATCTACAAAAACAACAAAGAGTCTGGTGGCACCTTAAAGACTAACAGATGTTAGTCTTTAAGGTGCCACCAGACTCTTTGTTGTTTTAGTTTGACTGGGTTTGCTGCTGGGTTTTAGGAGCTTTTCAAAATAGGAGCAAGATGGAACATGGGAGGAATTAGTAGCATGAATGACCCCTGAGATTATCTGCCCATTAAGGGAAACAGAAGAACGTCTTTCATTGGATGTCACGACTTATGCACCGGGCAGCATTTCCCCTTCTAGCCCCTTAACAATTCTAACCACAACAAAAGCCATAAGCATCTCCTGGCTCCAGATGTTGTGAAACTCATTCGTTTCGGGGATGCAAACCAATGAGGAGGCTTTGGTAGCTGTCAGGTGGCCAGGACAGGACACTCCTGCCCTATTCTCTGCAACAACAAGCATGGGGTGGAATGGTACGTGGAAGAACTTGTGCATTCTAATGACAATGATTGCTCCACATAAACCACTTTAACAGGCCTCACTCAATCCCTTTGAACTCCACACCACGTAGCACCAGCCCTGCCCTCTGGCAGCATGGCAGTGAACCTTCAGTGGAAACAGAAGCCTCCTCTCTGGAATGAACGTCTCCCGCAGGAGGTGTTGGAGGTGCCCTGCCCATTTACCCAGGTGGATTCCTAGAAATATCAGTTTCTATTGATTTTCTCACTCGCTGTCCTGCTGGTATAAAGCTCCTGGTTGTGCATCCATGAGACGGGGGAGCTCTTTATGCCCTAGAACAGACAGTGAAAGGTTTTCTCCTTCCTCCCTAAATCCCATGTCAATGTTCCTGCAGGATCCGCAGTCATGACACAGGCTGCAGGGCAAGTTGCACTTCCAATCATAGTTCTCTTTGCTAAGCCTGCCAACAGAGGTGTTCAAGTCAGGGCTGAAGGCGCTGGGGGTTGTTCTGAGTGATAAGAAAACTCCCATCCCTGGAACTTGGCTGGGAACTGCCTTCCAGACTCCCAGAGTTTGCAGTCGATAGACTCATACTTTGGAGTCCAATTGGAACCCGTGATCCCGAGATGAAAGGCTCCTTCTCCCGCTCCGTCTCCAGAGCCAGGCAGTGCCACACAGCTATCCGCATTCTGGATCTTTTCAGCAGAGCCTCACTCGGACCATGTGCCACCCCCTGCAGCTCTGTGCCAGATGACAGAGGCAGATAATCAAATCCTGATTTGGAATCCTGACAAATAGCTCCTGGCCAGGTCCTTGGCAAGGCGGAGACTATTGTTGGGTTTGTCTAATCCATCCAGAAGCTGCTGCTCCCTCCTCCCGGAGGGATCCTGTTCTCCCTCCATATCCGCCTGTCTTATAAACTGACACAGAAACGAGAGGCCCAAACGGACCCTGAGCAGTGGCTAATGCAAACACACCACACAAGGAAGCCAATGCTGACTGAGAACGTGGATTCTTCTCTCTGCCTGGCAGCCCTGCAGTTACGGCTGGGTAACCGCACCAGTCGGAAAGCCTTAGCCAAACCATAAATAATAGGAATAGGGTTAATCTGAAACAGCCTGAGCAGCAAGGGTGGGGAATGAGCTGCTACAGAAGGGGGAGGGGAGAATAAAGCAAGCAAAAGTGTTTGGGGAACTTCACCAGCAGCTTTTTGGGTTGTTGGTTAATTTTGGTCAGCGAGGGACGAAGTGGAATTTGACCAAAGAGGCTGGGAGGCCTGATTCTTCTCACCGGTGCTGGGCAGGGGAAGTGGAGAGATCAGTGAAGGTTGCTTTAAAAAGCGTCACATCACAGAGTAACAGATTTTTTTTAAAAAATCACTAGAAGATGAGTCAAAAGTCCCCAGGCCCAACCCTTTTCCCTACAGGTTTTTCCATGCCCTGCACTGAAAGGCAGCTGGCAGGATCCATCCTCCTTGCCTGTCACTCTGGCCACGTCACTCCCTCTATGAATCCTTCTACTGGCTCCCTTTTCCGCCTCCTCAAACTCAAGTGTCTTGTCCTCGCCGCCAAGACCCCTGCACAGCTCTGCCCTTCCTGACTCATCTGCTCTCCTCTCTCATCACGCCGCCACCTCCAGCCCCACCCTCTCCGCTCCAACAGTCCTGCCAGTCTGGGACACCCGTTTTGCCCACAAACATCTCTGTAAAAAGAACAGGAGACTAAGGTGCCACAAGTACTCCTGTTCTTTTTGCGGATACAGACTAACACGGCTGCTACTCTGAAACATCTCTGTGCTTCCCTTGATGCATCAAGACCCGTCTCTGAACTAACCTGACAGGCCTCTGCCCTCCTTCCCTTCAGATCCTGCATTAAAACCCACCTCTGAGTGATGCCTGCCAGACCCAGAAGCAAACACAATCACTGATAACGTTTGCTGATGGCACCAGAATTGGGGGAGTGGTAAATAACGAAGAGGACGGGTCACTGAAACAGAGCGAGCTGGGTGGCTGGGAAACTGGGTGCAAGGAAACTATATGCATTTTGATATGACTAAATTTCTCCCTCCGTCTCCACCCCCGCTCTGAGAAACGGTCTCGCTTTGGGCCTACCTGTCCTGGTAGCCAAAAAGGGCCTGGTTTGGCTCCCTGCCACACTACAGTGCAGGCCTGAAGAGTGACTCCTTGTGGCCCGTCCCCAAACGGCGTCAGGCACCATTTCCAAGGCATAGCTGGCCTCAAAACCAAAGACCAGTCCTGCCTGGGCCTCCATCTTGGATCTCTCGAGTGGGGCTGCTTTGCCAAGCTGGGCCCAGAACAGACATTTTTCTCTCGTCCAGGAGCCTTTCAAAGAGCTCGCCAGGAAGAGACACTGGTGAGCAGAGACACAAGGTGGGTGAGGTAATATCTTTTACTGGACCAACTGCTGTTGGTCGGAGAGACAAGCTTTCGAGCGTCACAGAGCTCTGCTTCAGGTCTGGTGAGCAGGGCAGAGGGGACAGGATGGAGGTGTGTGGGTTACACTGTCACATTGGGACAGGACAATCCCTAATTTCAAGCAACTCGATTTTGCTCCTTTGCCCAAACTTCACCTAACTGACATTCAGGACAGGAGGACTTCCAGACAAAGCCTTAATATGACCATTAGCCTTAACTCTCTCAGTACTCTATGCATCCCACAGCATTTATATAGCGGTAGAGCTGAGAGCCCATGTGATTGCATGGCACTGGGTTTTTGTACCACAGCTTTCACAGCCGGGGCTACCCAAGGGGTTAACGTGGCTGGTTTGGGGAGGATTGTCCAAGAGCAAAACGATGTTCTGCTGAAAGGGGGGAAGACGTGAGTTATTTCCTGTGTGATGACTGAGCAGATGCGGGCTCGTTCTGAGTCGAGCAAGGCCTGGGCCGCGACGGGCATCCATTCTGCAATGGGCGCACGTTCTGTGCCTGCTAGTCTCTCTCTCTGAGACCAGAAGAAAGTTCTTTGCTGTTTGCCTAAGGTCCCGCCTCCTCCCCTTTGAGATGCTCACACACATCACAGAGGAGTTCTGGTAAGTGAGCGAAACGTGCAAGGTTGGCCAAAGAAGCCTTTGCAGAGGTTGCCTCCTGAAAGGAAGCGTGGGAGTAAGATGGTAACAGAGCCTCACCCAAAGATCCCTGGAGTCAAAGGGTGTCCACTGACCCCAGTGGGGTCTTGGATCACAGCTTTGGAGCTGACGTCTCTGTAGACGTGAGACACTAGTGCCCCAGGAGGTCATGGAGCTCTGTGCACGGACCTGGAACCTAAGCACTTGGGACAGTCAGAGGTGACCACTCCGATGGTGGTTGGGATTCACAATAATGAGTCAGTTTGACCCTCCTAAAAGTACTTCCCAGGGGTTGTTCCCCCCCCCCAACATTCTGCAGTTGTGATCCAGGGATGGGCAGAGGGAGGATGTTTGCTCGCAGGGAGAGAGGGATGGAGTGGGTGGCTGGTCCCATCCACTTGTGCAGGGCAGCCACCCCAGGAAAACAATGAGTAGCACATAAAAATAAACAGTGCCTTGGACTGCCTGCAAACAAAGACAGCCAGTACTGCCCCTGTCAGGGGAAAGGCGGCTGGCTGAAGACAGCAGGCTCCACGCTGGCAGCTGGCATTGCCCTGTCCAGGGCTAGCTTTTGGGGCTTTTCAGACACGTGTTTACAGGAGCAAATGAAAGTGAAAGACTTGAGAACCTTCCTCCTCCAGACTCTTCCTCTCTGCCTCGCCTTTCCCCCTCCAGAGAGAGACACCTCCTCCTCCTGCCAGAGCCCCAGGGTGGATGCTCGTCTTCCACCCACTCACAGCTCCTTTGATCTTCTTGCCAAATGAAACAACCCAGCCCACTCCAGCAGGCAGCTGGGTGGCAACGTTCATCTGTGTCCAGGGGGCTGCTGCTTGTTGCTGCACTCAACTCATGGCTGCAGCTGGGCATCTTGCCTTCATCTTCCCTGGCTCCCTTCCTCCCATCAGAACCCTCTCTCTTTGCTGGGGCCAGCACGGCGTTCCTTGTGCAGGAGAGCAGGACCCCAGCAGGCTGGGGCCGCGGAAGCACATGCAGACGGGAATTGCAGTGAATCTGCTGCAGCGTCCGAGTCTGGGTCCGGTGGCAACTCTGAGCACTGCGCTTCTGCCATCGCTGGCTATCGACGTGGAACAGCTGGGCACAAGTGTTTACAGCACACACGCCCAACAGAGCGTGTTCACCCCTGCCGAAGCACGTGTCGCTCCCATTGGCTCCAGGGGACATTGTGTCTGTTTGCTTCATGTCTGAATGTTGCTTCACACTCTCTGGTGCACACACGGACCTACTGCCCACTGCTATATTATCTCCTTCCTTCCACCCTGGGCTGGGTCCCCCCCACAAAGGCTCTCAAGCAAAGTGAGCCATCACGGGATAAGAGGGAAGGTCCTTTCATGGGTTAGAAACTGGCTAAAAGACAGGAAACAAAAGGTAAGAATAAATGGTCAGTTTTCAGAATGGAGAAAGGTAAATAACGGTGTCCCCCAAGAATCTGTACTGGGACCAGTGCTGTTCAACATAGTCATAAAGGATCTGAAAAAGGGGTAAACAGGGCCGTGGCGAAGTTTGCAGAGGATACAAAATTACTCAAGACAGTTACGTTTAAAGCAGACTGAGAAGAGTTACAATGGGACCTCACAAAACTGGGCAACAGAATGGCAGATGAAATTCAGTGTTGATAAATGCAAAGTAATGCACATTGGAAAACATAATCCCAACTATACATGCAAAATGATGAGGTCTAAATTAGCGGTTACCACAGAACGTTGGGAATCATTAGGAAAGGGATGTAGTAGGAAGAGTGCCTAAAACATAAGCCCATTTATTAAAGGCATGTTTTAAGGCAGGACCTGCTCACAGAGTCTGGCAAGAACAAGACTAATATTGCAAAAATACACATTCCTAAGAAGTGCTAAGTACAAAGTACTTACGCAAACACATACCAAAACATCTCAATATTAAAAATGGTACAAAAACTTTCCCCAAAAATAACAAAAACACACTAACCCCTCCTAAAAGATAAGGTCAGGAGGACAGTATGTAACTTGTTTATATCAGGGTATAAAAATGTATCTGAGAGGGAGTGTCTTTGGACAGCCTCGGGGGAAGTAAAAAGTCCCATCACTGACTAAACTGAGTCCATTGTCATGGGCATACATATCTTAGTATCCTCGTAAAGTCTGCCAGGTGCTATTACCATGCTTCGTCAACAATAAACCTGGCTGAGTGCCTTCGTACCTTAACAAATCTTGTGGTCATTGAGCAGCTCGCTCAAGGTCTGCTGTGCCAACTGTCCGTGCAAAGCTGGAACAGCACGCAGGAAAAACACACACACACAGCTTAACATCTAACCACAAGGGATAGATAAGAAGATAGAAAATAACATAATGCTACTATAGAAAACCCACCAGCTGCTCTTACTGGAACCCTACCCAAGCGGACTATGGGCTACTCTGCAGTCTAGAATTGTTAGAGTGCAGAGTTCTCTGGCCACTCCTCTAGCCACTGCCCTTGGGCCAGGGACTGCAAGGAGGGCGGTGGCATGGAGGTGCATGCTGGTCCTACAGAGCCCTTGCATTGGAGGGAATTCCCACAAGGGCTGGAGATGCAAAAAGGGGCTATGGGGATGAGAAACAGACGCTGACCTCTGTCTCCACACTTGCACCGTCTTGTGGCGGTGTCCTGAGATTTGTCCTGTGGCCTGATTCTGGAGGTGCTGGGTGCTATCTCTTCTCATTGACTTCAGCTAGTGTTGAAAGCACAAAAACCTTAAAAAGCCCTGATACTGAGAGGGGCCAGACAGTATGAACTGCAGTGCATCCATAGCCCCATGTACCAATACCGGGGCTGTGTATTTGTGTGTTCTTGGAATCACTAGGGAGTGATTCATGAAAAAATCCCAGCGCTGGTTTTGTACTTAGCCAGCCTTTGAAGCTTGGCCTCTGGGGACCAGTGGGAGGGATGGGTCGGCCTACCCGTCTCCTCTGGTGGGTGATGGGCAGTTCATGGTCTTTCTGTGACACTTTGCCCTTAACACTAAAGGGCCTTTGCTTTGGGAGAGCTGGGGGTGGGGAGTCGCTGGTGAAACCACTGTCCTTTGTCCTCAGAGAGAAAGCGAAGTGCAGCTGTAGGCAGTTAGGCAGTTAGACCCGCTGGGAAGCGGAAGGCAGCGAGCTGGGCAGCCTTAAAAACCCCAGTCGGGTGCGGGAGTCTCCTCCACCCACGAGATGACGTCCGGGAGCCAGAAACTTTCAGTGGGTGCCCTGGAAGGGTCACAGAGTGGGGATACAGGTGCAGTCCCTGTGACGCTCTGACAGCCCCCTCTTACCATAAAGCAGTACAGCCCACCCCACAATTCCCTGCAGCTGCAAGCCCTCCAGAGACCAGCCCTGGTCTGCTGGTGGGTGCACGGCTGTTCTGACAGCCTGGGATACATTGTTTTCTGCTTCAGTTTGTTGAGCAACCTCAAGTGGGTGGACACACACCTGCCAAACTACAGCCCTGGCTCTCACCACCCCCGGCTGCAATGGCTCAACCTGAGCCCAAAACACACTTGTTCTGGGCGCCCTGGTTCTCACACTCCTCCCGAGAGAGGTTCCCTCGTTGCGTAACGCCACACTGCGTCTGCTTCTGAAATGGCCGTTTAATGCCCTTTCTCCTGAACCCGAACCCGGGACTGAATTTCCTTAACCTCACAACGTGCCCTCCCCACTTCTCCACAGAGACTCGGGGTTCTGTGCTGAGACTGCGATTCTGAGACCCGGGTCCGTCTGCCAAGTCACCTCCTGTCGGTTGCTGAACAGACCCCGTTCTGGAATGGGACTGGTCCAGCCAGGCGAAAGGTTCCGTTCGCCCAGTCTCTGCTTGCTGGGCCACCAGTCCCCCACATTTTAGCAACCCTTGAATACAAGTCGGCCAGTGAAGCAGCTGTTTTGTGACTGCCAGAAGAAATAGGGCTTACAAGGCATTCTCAGTGTGGGCTTTACCTTCCCATGTCACACCACCCACCTGTCATAAGTACTAATGATGAGGCTTAGCATTTCTAGGGCGCTTTTAATCTTCAAAGCAATTTACAAACATAATCCTCTCAATATCCTCGGTTGGTAGGTGAGGGTTGTTATTTCCAGCTCACTCCTGGAGAAACAAACAGAGAGAGGTTAAGTGACTTCCCGAGGCCACAAAGTGAGTCAGTGGCAGAGGCAGTAGATTCTGACACCCAGCCCTGTGCGCAATCCACTAGGCTAAGCTGGCTCTTACAGGGGACTCCACCAGCATTTCTAGCACCAGTGGTTCGGCTGACTGAGTTTCAGCCCAAGGTGCGGAACTTGTTCTGCTGCGACTTGCATCCACCTCAGCTCCTCCATCCCGTCTGTTAGGCTCCGATACTGCTCCCATTGAAATCAATGTCAAAGCTCCCCCAGACTGAAATGGTGCAATCAGACCCTTAAAACAGCCCCAAAACATATGCTTTCAGGTATATTTTTGTCTTATTTCCTGTTGCCCCCTGTGATGATGTTACTGCACATGCTCCGAAAAATACATTTATTCTTTTATTTTCATTGCATTTTGAACCATTTCATTCAGCCTCCTTTGTCTCCTCCCTGGCGTCCCAGCTTCTCAGTTTCTCTCTAGCAAGGACTCTCATCAGCCCTTTCTATTTTTGCTGGGTCTTCCTCTGGGCCCATTCAGTATTGCGCATGCTATTCTGGGTCAGGGCACCCACTGGTTTCTGTAAGAGCTTTAGAATGCTTTCCGGTTTAGTCACCAGCTCATCCTAACCTTTCAAGTTCTGCTGCACAGTGAACAGAGGTTGTCATTCACCTGAATCCTTTTCCTGAGCGGTTACAGCCATCTCCGGATACAGCAACATGTACAAGTGGTTCAGAGGACTCCTTCCAATGTGCATTATCCTTGCATTTGTCAGCACTGAATCTCATCTGCCATCATGCTGCCCATTCACCAGACTTGGCTAGCTTCCTCTGAACTTCCTCGGAGTCATCTCTTAACTAACCTCAATCATTTCGAGTCCTCTGCTCGTTTTGCTCTCTCGGCTCGCTCCCTTTCCCAGATCACTGAAATCCATGACAGCGCTATGCCTCTGACCCCATGACTTGCTTCAGCGTCATGAGCCTCGAGTGGGACTTTAGAACAACTTTCAGAAAGTCTTTGACAAATGAGGTCAGCCATGTCTCCTTTGTCCACTATTGCCTATCCTCTTCAGAGACGCTTTTTGCACTATTTTGTGCAGCTTGACCCAGTTCAAAAGACAAACATGCTCTTCAGAATTGTAATTCTGAGCCTTGGGGATAGTTCATCTCTCTCGGCGATGGGGTAGCGGTATCCAGAGAGAGGACGAATTCCAATGGAAGCAGGGAACTCGCCCAATTTTGATGGCAAATTTTAACACGGGTGTCCTGCGAACCCCTTTCCAGCACACGAGTGAAAGTATCTCTGTTTGTGCAATATTGACAGAGACCTGGGATGAGACTGAAATTCCTTCTCCTCTCCCAGCTGTTCTGATATACGGGTGGGCACGCAGGAAAGCTCCCGTTTGCTAGTTTCTCATAGGATCAACTCCTAATTACTGACAATTATTCAGTGTCATTCATCCAATGATCCCAAACTGCTCAGTAAAAGTCACAAAGCAATAGGGATCACTTCACCCATCTCTGAAATGCAGGTGGCCGCCTTTAAACGGCGAAGAGCAACACGACACAGCAGGTCAGGACAGAAAGGAGCTGTAAAAGAATCCCAAAAGCAGGAGAATTTCAGGCAAATTGTCCAGCTGGAATTTTCCAGGATAATGGGGGTAAAATCTATTCAATGAATTTCCTGTGCAGGTCTGAGTTCCATATTTGCCCCTCTAACAGCTAAGATTTGCACCCACGATCAGGGAGCTGTTGCCAAGTCTCACGTTGTCACATTTGCACCAGCAATGCAGTTGCAAGTCCAGTATTGTTGGTGCAAACTTTGCGAGTGCCAGCTGGCCCCATGGAAGGGGGCTGCTCTTTAATGATCATAAGTGATCAGGACTTCAGTTTTATGCCTCATCTGCAAGACTGCAGCACAACCTCTTGTAACACCGCCCTGGGGAACGAGCTTAATACTGACTCAGGGCAAACACTGCCACCTGCTGAATTACCAGGATCACATTCTCTGGCGTTTTCCTGAATTCTCCAAAGGGACCCCACAGCCCAAATCAGCCGCTAATGCAGAATTCAAACAAAATGCCTTGAAAAGCCACTAGATTGCATATATTACCTGATGTTAGGAACCCTGAGTCACTTTCATCCCCTGTAAAAAGAACAGGAGTACTTGTGGCACCTTAGAGACTAACAAATTTATTAGAGCATAAGCTTTCGTGGACTACAGCCCACTTCTTCGGATGCATATAGAATGGAACTTATATTGAGGAGATATATATACACACATACAGAGAGCATGAACAGGTGGGAGTTGTCTTACCAACTCTGAGAGGCCAATTAAGTAAGAGAAAAAAAACGTTTGAAGTGATAATCAAGCTAGCCCAGTACAGACAGGTTGATAAGAAGTGTGAGAATACTTACAAGGGGAGATAGATTCAATGTTTGTAATGGCTCAGCCATTCCCAGTCCTTATTTAATCCTGAGTTGATTGAATAAACTATGCAAACTAGACACAAACTCTTAAGAACAGAGGCTATTTTTAAAAAAAATAAAATCTCCCCTTGAACATCATGGGATGAAAAGGCTCAAGAGTCATTGAGTCTGACCAAAGGTAACCTATGGTATTTTCTGTCAAGGACAGGCTTGGAAGTATAGGGGTATTATGAGACCTGGCTCATGGGCTTCATTGAAGGACTGGAACTTTCATAGATTTGAAAGTTTGGTAAAAATGTAGATCAGTGTCCAAACATTTTCTTCTGTTTGTGGGTGTTCAGCTCTTCTGAAAATCAGGCCACTTACTTAAATCCATATTTAGACACTGTAATGCCTGATTTTAAAGTACCTACATTTTTTTAAAAATAGCCTACATATATAATGCGGTTTCACCTATAATGTGGTAAGATTTTTTGGCTCCCGAGGACAGCGTTATATCGGGGTAGAGGTGTACTTTAACTAGCCACTTCATTGTTCTCTAGTTTCAGAAAAAATGATGTTTAGTCACTATTAATCTCAGGCATTATTAATCAGAATTGGCATTACAGTTGTCCCTGCAGGCCCCATCCAAGATCAGGGACCCACTTTGCTAGGCTATGCAGAGTCACGCACCTGGGAAGAGACAGACCCTGACCTCCCTGGGGCGCTGAGGGTATAGACACAGACAAGAGAGACATAGGGCAGGAGAAAGGAAGTACTATTATTACCCCATTTTACAAATGAGAGACAGAGATTAAGTGACTTGCCAAAGGCCGTATTATAAATGTTAATATTGAATAGATTGTTTTGTACAGCACCCAGTATGGTATCTGAATAGCTCTCACTATGATGGATGTGCGCATCAGGGCTCATTTCTCACTCTCTACTCACTAGTCAGCAGGGACTAGGTTTTAATTTTAGATCTTCCCCCAGAGTATGCCTACACTGCAGCTAGTGCAGGTAGACAGGATTGCACGAGATCGGCAGCCTGCCCCACTTCCTGGGCCCAGACTTGGGTGGCTAGCCCGGGCCAGCGCCTGTGGGGCAGTGTAGACATACTCTGACAAAGGAAGGTGAAAGCCCTCAGTGAGGATCACTCCCAGAAGCAATGCAGTGGTAGCTAGTGGTAGGCCTGGCTCCCATGTAAACAGACCCCATTTCCCCAACCTGTCAAAGCCCAAGCTTCTGATTCAGGCCTTTAGGTCCTTCAGCAGGGTCACCTGGTGACGCTCCTCAACGAGGCTGAAGTTCTACCTCAGCATCATCTCAGCTTCCTAATGCAGCATTCTTGAAGTCTGTTGTTTTAGACAATAAATAGCAAGAGAACACTAGATCTCTGTGGGAAGGAGATAGCAGGGTCCAGAATGAAGTCCCTCTAACAGCTGAGGAGGATGCATAGGCCCTTTCATAGAATCACAGAATATCAGGGTTGGAAGGACCTCAGGAGGTCATCTAGTCCAACCCCCTGCTCAAAGCAGGACCAACCCCAACTAAATCATCCCAGCCAGGGCTTTGTCAAGCCGGGCCTTAAAAACCTCTAAGGAAGGAGATTCCACCACCTCCCTAGGTAACCCATTCCCGTGCTTCAACACCCTCCTAGTGAAAAGGTTTTTCCTAATATCCAACCTGGACCTCCCACACTGCAACTTGAGACCATTGCTCCTTGTTCTGTCATCTGCCACCACTGAGAACAGCCAAGCTCCATCCTCTTTGAAACCCCCGTTCAGGTAGTTGAAAGCAGCTATCAAATCCCCCCTCATTCTTCTCTTCTGCAGACTAAACAATCCCAGTTCCCTCAGCCTCTCCTCATAAGTCATGTGCTCCAGCCCCCTAGTCATTTTTGTTGCCCTCCGCTGGACTCTTTCCAATTTTTCCACATCCTTCTTGTAGTGTGGGGCCCAAAACTGGACACACTACTTCAGATGAGGCCTCACCAATGTCAAATAGAGGGGAATGATCACATCCCTTTGCTGTCCCCTGGCATGCTGCAGCCAACCCAGAGACTGTAGCTGCATGCTGCAGTGTGTATGTGTGTGACTGAGTAGATCAAATGAGCTGAATTCAAATCACTGATGCTGGGAAGGGTAATGCAGAAAGAATAAAATCACTGATTTCTAGTGACCCAAAGAAGAGCTCTGTGTAAGGTCAAAAGTTTGTCTCTCACCCCAATAGCAGTTGGTCCAATAAAAGATATTACCTCACCCACCTTGTCTTTCTAATAACCCTGACATTCACGCTGGAACCAGAGCTTCCTCTGAGTCTCCTGGCTGACTAAGTTGTTGAAAATAATGGGCATGTGCGTTAATACCAGCACAGGAGACATCGTCTGAGAACTCACACACTTCACCACCACAGCTGGACACGCCTGCCTGGGAGCACTGGGGCACGCAGTACCTTTGAGATGTAACTTGCTCCTTTCACCTCTCTGAAAGTACTCTTGGTGGGAGACGCTTCGTGTCCCCCATAACCTTTTCTGCACCAAAACTAAGGTTTTTAAATTAAAAATGTTACTGCAGAGACAGGAAATGGGAACCAAGTGCAAAGACTGCAACCAGGGAAGAAGTAAGACTATAATGGACACGGATTGACATTTGGATGAACATTGAGATAGGGCAGAAGAATCTTGTGAGCTGGGATCTCCTTCAGACTTGTATGTACACTTAATACCCCTATCTTTGTTATACTTGGATCATTACCAGGAACATGTTACGATGCAAATGTCAGTGTGTGATGTGCACGAAAGTCCCACTGGAAATTATCCTGCCATGTCCCTGAGAACAACCTTTCTATGCTGTACTACCAAGGAGCCTTCTAGTTACAGTCTCTTGGCTATTTCACACACTAACCTACTCAGACACCAGCCTCTCAATAGGAACCACCCCAAACACACTGGCTCCCAGCCCTCTATTTATAAGGTCTGTCTGGGTCACATGACACAGATCAGCTGACCTTTCCCATAAAAGGCAGCTTTCCAGCCACTCCAACCCCTCCCTCTCAAAGCAGAATATCTCAGAGTGTAGGTGAAACAAATGCACTTAACAACAAAGGGTCTTTTTCTGGTCTGCAGTGAAGTTTGTGACCTGGGGCTAGAGAAGTGATTCTGATGTAAAAAACAGCTGAAGTCTTCTTAAAAAATGATAAACTGAAAAAACCAGTTCTTCTTCCTCAAACTTCCTCCTCTCTGAAAAGTGAGCCACAGGTGGAGACTGTGCGTTCAGCTTCACAGCAAGCAAACTCACCCATCCCTCTGACCAGCCACACCTCTCCCAAGGCAGAGGCTTGCAATGAAACCCTCAACTCCTTCCAGCTCCAACCACAGGCTTTCTCTTTCTTGCTTTGATGCCCCTCTTATGGACACAAGAGAAGGGCAGAAAGGGTTGAGATGTCCTCTGGGCCAGCCCCCTGCTCTGAAGCAGGACCAAGTCAACCTACACCATCCCTGACAGGGGTTTGTCTAACCTGTGCTTAAAAACCTCCAATAAAAGGGATTTCACAACCTCTCTAAGAAGCCTTTCCAGGTGCCTAACTATCCTTAGCATTAGAAAGTTTTTCATATCTAAAATGACCTAAATCTCCCTGACTGCAGATTAAACCCATTGCTTCCGGTCCTACCTTCAGTGGACATGGAGAACATTGATCACTGAGCTCTTTAGAACAGCCCTAGACATATTTGAAGACAGTTCTCACACTTCAGTCTTCTTTTCTCAAGACTAAACATACCTCGTTTTTTAACCTTTTGAACCTTTCCTCATAGGTCAGGTTTTCTAAACCTTTGATCATTTTTGTTGCTGTCCTCTGCTGTCCTCCAATTTGTCCACATCTTTCCTAAAGCCTGGTGCCCACAACTGGACACAGGACTCCAGCGGAGGCCTCACCAGTGCTAAGTAGAGCAGGACAATTACCTACCGTGTCTTACATACCACACTCCTGTTAATACAGCCCGGAATGATATTAGCCCTTTTCACAACTGCATCAGACTGATGACTCGTGTTCAATATGGGTTCTGCTATAACCCCCAGATCCTCTTCTGCAGTACCACTGCCTCGCCAGTTATTCCCCATTTTGTAGCTGTGCATTTGGTTTTTGATGCCTGTGTGTTGTACTTTGCACTTGTCTTTACTGAATTTCAGTTTGTTGCTTTCAGACCAATTCTCCAATTTGTCAAGGTGGTTTTGAATTCTAATCCTGTCCTCCAAGGTGCTAACCTCTCTCAGCTTGGTGTCTTCCTCAAATTTAATAAGCAGCCTCTCCACTCCGTTATCCAAGTCATTAATGAAAATACTGAACAGGACTGGACCCAGGACAGGCCCCTATGGGGCCCCACCTGATACAGCCTCCTAGTTTCACAGTGAACCATTGATAACTACTCCTTGAGTATGGTCTTTAATCCAGTTGAGCACCCACCTTATAGTAACTTCATCTAGACCGCATTTCCCAAGTTTGCTTATGAGAATGTCATGTGGGACTGTATCAAAAAACATAGTAATATCAAGATATATAACATCTACTGCTCCCCCCACCCCCCGCCATTCCACTAAGCCAGTAACCTTGTCAAAGAAGGAAATGAGGTTGGTTTGAGCATGATTTGTTCATGACAAATCCAAGTTGGTTATCCATTATAGAGCCTTAGTGTCCTCTACATGCTTATAAACTAACTGTTTATACCAGTATCTTTCCAGATATCAAAGTGAGGCTGACTGTTCCCCTTTTTTAAAGATAGGTGCTACGTGTTCCTTCTCCAGTCCCCTGGGACCTCGGCTGTGCTTCAGGAGTTCTCAGAGATAATTGCTAATGGTTCTGAGATTGCTTCAGCTGATTCCTTAAATACTCTAGGGTGAATTTTGTCAGGCCCTGCTGTCTTGAATACATCTAACATATCTAAATATTTCGTCGCCTGTTCCTTCTCTGTTTTCATTTGCTTTCCTTCCCCCTGGACGGTAATATTAATAGTGTTAAATATCTGGTCACAATTAACCTTTTCAACACCTCCGCCTTCTTGATGTCATCCATTATTAGCTCTCCTTCCCTCCCAAGTAGAAGACCTACATTTTTCTTCACTTTTATCTTGCTTCTAATGTACTTATAGAACCTTTCCTTATTGCTTTTATTTCTGTCCCTTGGTGTAACTCATTTTGTGCCTCAGCCTTTCTGACTTCATCCCTACAGGCTTGGGCTATTCCTTTGTACTCCTCCTTAGCAATTCGGCCATGTTTCCACTTTTTGTAGGATTCCTTTCTGATTTTCAGATCATTAAAGAGCTCCTGATGGAGCCATATTGGCCTCCTACCGTTCTTTCTTTCCTTTGCATTGGTATAGTTTGCTGTTGTGCCTTTAATATTGTCTCATTAAGAAACTGCCAGCTCTCCTGAACTCCTTTTTCCATTAGATTTTCTTTGGTGGGACCTTTACCTACCAGTTCTCTGAGTTTGGACTTTTCCACATTTGCTATATTTATTGTATCTAAACCCAGTTGGAAACACTAGACTTCTATGACACAATGCTGTCTGTGGCCCATGAAAACCATGGCAAGTTGTGTTTAGTATCTTATCAGATAGTGGTGATCAAAACAGAGTCCTAGAGAAAATTATCATGCCAAGGAGCCGTCTAATGGTGGAATTTTCATTGTGTATCATAACTGGCAGTAGGTTACGGACTGGAAAATCCAGATTTATGGCACCAAAGGTTCTGAACCAAAGCCCATTGAAGTCCTTGGGAGTCTTTCACTGGCTTCACTGGGCTATGGATCAGGAAAAAGAGAAGATCTGAGACTATTTCACGAGTGGCACCAGAAAGCAGCCAGTCAAACAGCAAACCAAATGGTCCCTTCTGGCTTTAAAATCTATGCATCTACGACCCCAAGAGGTGTCTGGGGATCAAGACCACCCTCCCTTTCCCAGGCTGTTACATGGGAAGTAAATACTGCCTGGATCCCAGCTAGACAGGAGTCCCAGTAGAGGACAATGTGGTTGCTACAGGAGGATGGCTGTAGGGTTTTTCCCTGCGCATGCTGTCACATATGAACCTCTGTGCCCTAGGAAGCCAGGGTGTGGTAGCTAAACAAACAGGTGTTATATCAGTAACCTCTCTGCCACTTATTGATAAGAATCCAGGTTCTCTATTACCATGTACTATATCAATAAAATATCCTGTTGGCCTGCCTTTCTTGTTGATATTGGGCCTCTCTGCAGCAGATAACTATAAAGTGATACCTTTTTTACACATGAAAAACAGACACTTGACAAAACGGGATTAAAGGCTCACCAAAGGCTCTTACGTAAATTAAGCTGTCATGGGATAAAAGGGAAGGTCCTTTCATGGATTGAGAACTGGTTAAAAGACAGGGAACAAAGGGTAGGAATAAATGGTAAATTTTCAGAATGGAGAGGGGTAACTAGTGGTGTTCCCCAAGGGTCAGTCCTCGGACCGATCCTATTCAACTTATTCATAAATGATCTGGAGAAAGGGGTAAACAGTGAGGTGGCAAAGTTTGCAGATGATACTAAACTGCTCAAGATAGTTAAGACCAAAGCAGACTGTGACGAACTTCAAAAAGATCTCACAAAACTAAGTGATTGGGCAACAAAATGGCAAACGAAATTTAATGTGGATAAATGTAAAGTAATGCACATTGGAAAAAATAACCCCAACTATACATACAATATGATGGGGGCTAATTTAGCTACAAGAAGTCAGGAAAAAGATCTTGGAGTCATCGTGGATAGTTCTCTGAAGATGTCTACTCAGTGTGCAGAGGCGGTCAAAAAAGCAAACAGGATGTTAGGAATCATTAAAAAGAGGATAGAGAAGAAGACTGAGAATATATTATTGCCCTTATATAAATTGATGGTATGCCAACATCTCGAATACTGCGTACAGATGTGGTCTCCTCATCTCAAAAAAGAAATATTGGCACTAGAAAAGGTTCAGAAAAGGGCAACCAAAATGATTAGGGGTTTGGAACGGTCCCATATGAGGAGAGATTAAAGAGGCTAGGACTCTTCAGCTTGGAAAAGAGGAGACTAAGGGGGGATATGATAGAGGTATATAAAATCATGAGTGATGTGGAGAAAGTGGATAAGGAAAAGTTATTTACTTATTCCCATAATACAAGAACTAGGGGTCACCAAATGAAATTAATAGGCAGCAGGTTTAAAACAAATACAAGGAAGTTCTTCTTCACGCAGCGCACAGTCAACTTGTGGAACTCCTTGCCTGAGGAGGTTGTGAAGGCTAGGACTATAACAGCGTTTAAAAGAGAATTGGATAAATTCATGGTGGTTAAGTCCATTAATGGCTATTAGCCATGATGGGTAAGGAATGGTGTCCCTAGCCTCTGTTTGTCAGAGGATGGAGATGGATGGCAGGAGAGAGATCACTTGATGATTACCTGTTCTGTTCATTCCCTCTGGGGCACCTGGCATTGGCCACTGTCGGTAGACAGGATACTGGGCTAGATGGACCTTTGGTCTGACCCGGTACGGCCGTTCTTATGTTCTTATGTAAAATCAAATCAGTACCTGACACCAAGTGTCAGGAATGAGACCTGTATTAGAACAGGGACGAACCAGCTGATTGTGGGAAAACATCTCTGGTTCCCCAGACTGAGCTCTAGTGCCCTTCAGCCTCAGATAGACGCCCCATATTCCCACCCCAATATCCATCCTCTTTGTCAGCTTCCAAGCTAGCCGGGAATTGCTCTTTCCCAATTATTCCCTGTTTACCTGCATTACTGCACATTCTGTGCTACAGCCTGAGACCCATCAGAGAAGATGGGAGACAAGCTTGTCCCCGCAGATATACAAAGTTGGGTGCTGGAGGGATGCATCAGTGAGATGCGGAAGAGGAGGGTCATAGATCAAACTGGAACAGCAGGTATGAACTGAAAAAAGCTGGAGAATTTGACTGGGCCCAGTGAGGACAGAGAGAATTATGGAATGAATGAGGCTACAGGGGTAAGACTAGATAGAAGGAGGAGGAACGTATCAAGACAGACATGACCCCTCCAGTAGATTCTGGGTCAGTTTGTAACCCTGAGTGACATTTTTGGAACAATGTTTTTAGTTGCAAAATTGCCTTTTTTTATCATGTGAAATTTTTCATGAACTATTGTACAGTTTTTCTAAATTTTTCATTTTCACTGGATTTTTGGTGACATTTTTCCTGGTAAATGCGACAGACAGCATTATCAAAATCGCTGTCGAAAATTATTTCATATCTGGGAAGCCAGGGTTTTTGGTCAATGACTATTTTGATAAAAACGTTAAAAGATTTTGATTGCTTGCTGTGTTGTGGAAGCCATGTTGGTCTCGCTCTATTACAGTGACAAGGTGGGGGAGGTAATATCTTTTATTGGACCAACTTCTGTTGGTGAAAGAGACAAGCCGAGCTTTGAACTACACTGAGCATCTTTGGAGCTCAGGCTAGCTTGAAAGCTTGTCTCTTTCAGCAATGGAAACTGGTCCAATAAAAGATATTCCCTCACCCACCTTGCTTCACTAAAAGATTAGGGGGCAAATTCCCCAAAAATGAAAATAGTCCATTTTGAACCCTGTGAAGCAAAATCAACATCAGTATTTGGAAATGTTCTATGCAGTTGTTTCCCCAGGTTTCAGCTAGCTCTGCAAGCAGTTTGAGGAATGGACAGACGTTCAGATCAGTTCTTGTTTTCAGCAATCTGCTTTGCAGTGGTGGTTGAATGCTTTTTGCGCAGACTGTTTTCTCTTGAGGCTGCCTCCTACTGACTTGCTCTGCCATCTGCTGGTTGTAACCGCACTAGAGATACTTCCCTAATTGTAAATTAGTAATAAAATGAATTCCTTTTTCTGCTGCGCCATCTGCAGTCCCATTCAGAACTATTTGCATTGTGCTTAGTGAAACAGAATGGGGTAGCAGTTGGGCCCAAGACATTTGGGACCTTCAGATACAATTTATTTCCACTACTTGAGCTGTCTCTACACCGCTGGCTACTTCCCTCTTGATTGTTTCTTGCCTCTTAAATTCACTATGGTTATTTCATAGAGTCAGAGATTTTAAAACCATAATGGACCATTGTGATCATCTAGTCTAGTGGTTTTTAAACTTTTTTTCATTTGCAGACCCCTACAAAATTTCGAATGGAGGTGCGGACTCCTTTAGAAATCTTAGACATAGTCTGCAAACCCCCAGAAGTCCGTGGACCAGAGATTGAAAATCATTTCTATGGAAACGAAAATCTTTTGTGGACCCCTTAGACATAGTCTGCAGACCCCCAGGGATCCACGGACCACAGGTTTAAAACCACTGATCTAGTCTGACCTCCTGCATAATAAAGGCCATACGTTCTGACAAGGGTGGGAATGAGTGTATTGCGCTGGTACCTGCTGTGACTAGACCCAGCCAGAACGTAGAAATCTCTTCCCGCAGAAATTCATGTCTTTTAAATCATTTTCATCCTAAATTGGAACAGAATTTTTGGCTGGCCGGATGCCCACCTACAAGGCTCTGGTCAATTTCACTTTCAGTGATAAAAATGTCCTGTAATAAAAGACTACAACAGAGTGTATTGTCTAGAGCATCCTACAGCCGAACGGTTTACCGAGAGACTATTGCCAACGGCCCTGCTAGAGAAGTTCAGGGGAAGTCACAAATTGCTCGCATTGAGCACATTGCCATCCCGGTTGAACTGGGTGGTGCTCTGCAGAGGGGAGTTCTTTTGAACAAGAAAAGAAGGTCCCATTGTAGTCTCAGCACGTCCCAATGGACGGTTGGAGTCACTCTGACGAAGCTGACTGACTTGCTTTGTGCTGTCGACGTGGCCATCCGCGAAATCGGCCCCGGAGATAGCGCTGTGACTTCCAGTGAACTCGAGGGTTGATTTAAAGATTCTGCTGTAGACCTTGCTGGTGGAATTAACCAGGGGCTCGAAGAGAGCAGTAGGTTGGTAATGTCAGTCTCTGAGGTTTGAATGCAGAGTTTTCTCCAGCTCACAGTGAAGTCTTCACATCAAGGCTGGATGCTTTCCTGGAAGATAGGGTTCAATCAATACAGAGGGGAACTGGGCTAAATTCTCTGGCCTGTGTAATACAGGTAACCTGACTCATAGATTCATCATAGTTTCTAGGCCAGAAGGGACTATTATATCATCTAGTCTGAGTCACTGGCAAAACTTTCGATGACTTTGATGGCCCAGGATCCAGCCCTGACTCCGCAAGATGCCAATGGGGGAACAGTTTCTTTTAAAATCATCGTGGCTATAGAAATAAATGAAGTTCTCCAATGACTCGGAAACGTGGGTGAGCAAAGGGGCAGTTTGCAGTTTCAGGTGCGGTCAATGTACCTCTCGGCCTGACTGCAATCCTAACAGGGAAGAGAGTTAATCTGTATGGGGACAGGTTTCAGAGTGGTAGCCGTGTTAGTCTGTGTTAACCCTAACCCTAAATTATAACCAGTCGGAGAACACTTCAGCCTCCCTGGTCACTCAATTACAGACCTCAAAGTTGCAATACTCCAACAAAAAAACTTCAAAAACAAACTCCAAGGAGAAACTGCAGAATTGGAATTAATTTGCAAACTGGACACGGTTAAATTAGGCTTGACTAAAGACTGGGAGTGGATGGGTCATTACACAAAGTAAAACCTATTTCCTCATGCTAATTTTAACCCCTACTGTTACTCACACCTTCTTGTCATCAACTATTGGAAATGGGCCGTCCTGATTATCACTACAAAAGTTTTTTTTTCTCCTGCTGATAATAGCCCACCTTAATTGATTACTCTTGTTAGAGTTGGTATGGCAACACCCATTTTTTCATGTCCTCTGTGTATATATATCTTCCTACTGTATTTTCCACTGCATTCATCCAGTGAAGTGGGTTTTAGCCCACGAAAGGTTATGCTCAAATAAATTTGCTAATCTCTAAGGTGCCACAAGTACTCCTTGTTTTTTTTAATCAGTATGGGATTATTTGTGTAGTACGGTGCTGCCCAGAGGAGCAGGGGTGACAAGGTCGCACCCTAAATTAGCAGAGGGAAGGTGAACGGCAGCACGTGCCAATGACTGTTCACATTAGGGGCGAAAGCCTGGCCCAGGGAAGTGCAGGGGAGTTTTACCATTGATTTCTAATGGAGCTAGGGGGTTTCACCCTCCATGTCTAGTCCTCAAATTTCCATTAATAGGAACGGGAAAGAATTTTGGGCCTGACAAATGGAGCCTGGAAAGCATCCTGCCTTTCCTTGGGATGGTCCTTATTGGGTCACTCATTTTCCTTTCCTCAGCTGAGAGACTTTTAACAGAGGGCTTGTAAGGGTTCATGGTGGCTCCTCCCCGTCCGTCTTGGTGGGGGGCCATGCCCCCTCACTGCAGGGTTCTAATCATCTCCAAACACTCTTAACAACTGGCGAATATGCCCCCGTCTAGCACAAGTACACAGTATCCTGAGCAAGGTACCCGCTCCCCTTCGCCATCCCATGCAGCCGGGTTTTCTTGACAGCTGCTCGTGTGGCATAGCAAGATGGCAAATGCCTGAGGAAGAGTCTCGTGGCCAACTCTGCTGCCAAGTCTAACAGAATCTGTGACCCTTTGTCGCACGTGTCGACAGTCTGGAGGGAAGAGGGGGAAGGTGCAGTTTCAACTGGAGCCTGTGTGATGTTTAAGTCAGACCGTGTGGCTTTCTGTCACATTTGGCATGAATATGTGCTGCAGGGGCTGTTGCAGCTGGACGAATGCTCAGTGTTTATGTTCTAAAATGCAACTGAGAACAATAATAGCTGATTGGGGGACAATTCTCTCCCTTTTAGAATAATGAGGCTTAAAGTCCGTGACCTGGGAAGTGCGGACGTCTTGACCTATCCTTCAACCAGCTCAAGTGATAGACAAGGGGAGATGCTTCAGATCTTAGCGCTATCCCTTACACTGCTTGGCCAATAAATTAAATACTGGGGTGCACTGTGACTTCATTATCCGTATTTATTAATAACAACAGGGCCCGTACCTAAGCTTTTTCCTAGGAGTTGTAATCAGTCGTTGGACTTTGGTTTTTAATTCACTGTCCATACAAGGGAGCAGTACGCTGAGTGAAAGCAATGGATATGCGAGGTAGCTTCCAGAGCCCTGAATACAGTAGGAAAGCTCGCTGCTAGCCAATGAGCTCCTATGGCTAAACACCAGGGCATGAATATCGATGGAGCAGAAAAGGAGATCGCTGACTGCGGGCCAGATACTACTGTAACTGGTGGTAGCTCTGTGGAACCCAGTGGACCTCTGCTGATTCCCCAGCTGAAGATCTGCCCTGTGTCTAACCGGCAGGAGGCCGACTGGCTCTGAGGAGGAGAGTGCAGAAGAATTGAAACCATCAGCGCCATGGTGGTCACCAACGTCTGGAGATGAACAGAGGGTCTTGTGCAGAGCCTTGAGCGCAGGGGTCAGGCACACACTTCCCTGCCCTGCTTAGAACATTGGTAGGGGTTCGGTGCACAAGCTAAAGGCCCCTCTGCCGTCCTGGGCCAACAGCAGTCACCTTCCTATTTAGCATTTCAGCTTTTTAGGGTGGGAGGGACCCCTGGCAAGTTTAAAGCAGACTGCAAGGACCCACTTGGCCACTGGATGTCACTGCTGTTCAGTTTGATGTTAATAGCAGCAGGGCATGAAGCTCGAACAGCGATTTATCAGCAAAATAGATGCATGCATACTGTACAGAATGATCCGCAGTACAAGCTACCTCCACCCACCCCTGCTTGGTGCATTTCCAGCATAATGTATCACAAAAAAGGAGGCCCACAATGAATCAAGTGTACTCTGTGCTGCCGGGGGTATTTTAATTTAGGGAGATTGTTCTCTCCGTTCTTCCATAAAGCACACAGACTGCGTATTGTGAAGGCAAACTTTCCCAATCAATATTTTCTCTCTCCTGTGTCCTCTCCCCCTCAACTTCATACTGATTCTAATAAATTAATGATACTAATAACCCAGCATGCATCGATTTCCCTTTGTAGATGGCACACACTTTCAGCAGCTTCAGTGTAATTAATTCAGTGGAGCAGCATGTCGCTGTTACATTTTTCTTCACCCACCAACACAGCTGAACAAAAGGAATTTGCTCGCCTGTGCTATTGCGAAGGAATTATTTTAATCTGTCGGTGATTCATTTGGGATGGAGAGTTGAAGTAATGGGAAAGTGGAATTACAGAACTATTTGAAGCAAGCATGTCCCTCTAAAGGACTATTTCACCTTGAGTCCTGGACTATACCCGGTTGGAAAAGGGTCATGCCTTGTGGAAGAGGAAGTGCTCTGTAGCTCTAGGGCTCCAATCCTGCAAACACACAGGTGTGTCACTTTATTCCCATGAGTGGCCCCACTGATGTAGCCCCATTGAAACCATGGGGGCTATTCAAAGCATGACAAGTTAAGGATGTGTAGGTGTTTGCAGAATCAGGGCCTAGAAGCGTTGTAAAACATTGTTTCTGACTGTAACTCTCCACTTTGGACAAATAATTCAGCATTGAATTATTCGTTACACGTTCAGTGTCTTAAAGCCCCAGCTCCTGGAATCCCATGATTATGGGACGCACTCAGCTTTCATTTTAAACCAAAGTAAGTTTCTAGCCCTATGGTTGTGGAGAAAAGCTTTAAAGTGTGACCCAAATGCACCCTCAAGGCTCAAATCCAGGAGGTAAATAATTATTGTGACGAATGAGAGCTCATTCCTCACTGAGATTATAATGTTTAGTGTGAGTTTGGAGAACTAGCTTAGAGGAGAGCAGCGATCAGACCGTGTGGAAAGGTTCCCATCTCGTGGAACTACGATGACCATCCTCTTGGTTGGTCAACACGCCATGGACTGAACCAGAGACCACCAGAGGTAAAAGCCTGCGTTGCCATAGCCTGAGCTAAAGAACCGTAGCTCTGTAAGTAGGGGCTGTAACACCTCATATCCTCCGGGGATCAACACAGTGCTGGACCTGCAACACACACTCACCAGTGGGTTAGAGAACTTTCTCCCACCTGGGGATCACAACAGCTGCTTCACCAACAGCTCGCTCTGCCTCCCACCTGCTCTGACTTCAGAAAAGACAGTTTGTACAATGTTCAGCTACATACAGAGAAAACAAGGTGTGACTGTCCCCAGAGTAAAACATGCCTGTTACAGCTGCCTCGTCCCCTGAGCAATCCAGGTTCCAGTGCTCCGAGGGAAGGCTCGACACAGGGGATGAGGCAGGACGAGCAATGGAATTACACTGGGGTTGAACATAGTGACTCAAACTCACCAACTTGGAACAGCTGACCAGGATTAACTGCGCATCTACTAATCTTCTCAGTCCTGGCCTGAATACTCTCACCCACTGCTGGAGTTACAGCTGCTTCCACCAGGCCTTCGGTCCCACCAGACTATTGCAGTTACTAGTCTGTGCTGGTAATGACGGTTCAGAACGCTCTTCCTGGTAAGGTGGGGCTGCCTGAGAGGGCTAAGGGAGGTAAGCCCAGCGTCAGATGAGCTGTTCCTTCACCTCTTCATCTGGTCTTCCTCCTATCAACTGCCAATTGTGTGATAGTTGGGGGCCAAATTCACCCCTGGTATAAAGGACGCTGCTCCATAGAACGTCAGAATCATTAACCTCGGTGCAGTTACATCTTCCTAAGTCGAGTTAGAATTTGGCCTCAAGAAATTTAATATACCAGTTATTCTGCAACATACAAGTTACTGGCCAGAGTAGCAGGAAAGTTCCAAAGTGACAAACAGGAAGGCAACTGTGAGTATCATGCCCGAGATGGCTGTGTCTTGAGTCTTGAGATTTAAAATGCTGCGCTCAGTACACTCTGATTTGTGTCAGATGCACTGTTCCTGGATTTTTACTGAGGAACCTGCATCTTCCCCTCCCGGCGTATCCTCATGCACTTAATCTGACGTCCCTTGCCCCACTAGTGGTCAGATCAAAGAGCCACATCTCCCTTGTTTCACATCTGGATCTCTGGGTCGGGGCTAAACTTTAAAGGGTCGTTCCACTCTGTTTTAGGAAGGCTACTGATCTCCATGCTGCACTCTCCTGCTGCAATGCAGACACGTGAAGCATTGCCCGGGTCAAGCTGCTGGACAGAGACCCACAGAATCTATCACAGACACGTACCAAATGGGAGGAATGTCTGAAAACCCAGCGTCATGATAGAGATGAAGTGGGCCCGTTCTTGTGAAATCTTGTGGCTGGCAGGCTGTTCCCAAGCGCTGTGCAACCTCCTTGCTCCAGACAAAGAGAGATTGGTGAGAGCACATGCCACGAGCGCCGTGCTACTGGGGACTGGTGATACACCAGAAGAAAATGGTGAAAGTGAAATAACTGGTAAAGGCCTTAGGGCTAAGAGTCTACCAAGCCAAAAGAGCTTCCTCTTGGCACGAACGTCCTCTGGTTCCCAGCCCTGATTCAGTGGGACGGTTAAGTCCATTAGCAAACAGATTTTACGGCTGATGAATAATTTAAATAAATAGACAAAGCCACGTCATTCATAGAAGGGTGACCCTAAATAACCTTTGGACAATAATCCTTCACAGGTGCTCAAACCCTGCACTCCCGTTCCCCACCTGGGGTCATGGAAACTGGTGAGGTGGGAAAAGCTCCTCGAATGGATGCTCTTCTCAGATCGCCAAAAAAAGGCAGGACATTTGTCACAAAACATTTTTTACACTTTTTATGGAAACGTTTTGTGACCGTATGAAAGGTTTGAAAACGTTCAGCTGCCAGCAGGGGGGACAAAAGGCATATTAAATATTTTTAAAGGGGAAAATTATTCATAATTATTCATAATTTATTATTTATTATCAAAATTTGAAAAGTGCAAAAATATCTGACCAGCTCTAGCTAGTTAATACACCATTGACTTGGGCTCTGCTTGGCATATGGTGCTGAGTAATTCCATCATTCAGGAAAGGACTTAACCCCTTGCTTCGGAGCTGTCCTGGGTAAAGACAGACTAAAGCATTTGCTTAAATGCTTCCCACCAACCAGGGTCTTTCTGCATCTGAGAAATGTGTTTGTACTTTCTTCTGAGATCAGTGGTAAAGCCTGGATCCCCAAGGCTGTTGTTCATGGGACTCTCTGGATCGTCACTGCGTGGGGTACCTGGGCAGGGAGAAGATGTCTGATAGTAGAGAACGCTTTAATCTTGCAGAGGCTGGCTTAGCAAGACCCAGTGGCTGGAAATGGAACATGGACCCATTCTAACTGGCAATAAGGTGCAAATATTGGAGAAGGAGGGTAATTAGCCGTTTGCACATCGTACCAAGGGATGTGGTGGATTCGCCGTCACTTTCATTTCAAAATTTACTTCAATTTTATTTAACAAAATATGTTTAAAAGGGAAAATCCCCCCACAGCAGCACAAGGAACCATTTCATGTTTGACCCCCCCAAAAAATTTTTTGTTTGACCCACAAGTACATTTCTGTTACTCCCTTGGTCCAGCCACCAAACTGCTCCACCCATAGTGCAGAGACAGGAGCATTCTAGGCGCAGCACTCGGCGCATGCACTGGGCACAGGTGTAAAACTCAGCCTGTCACTGGTATGCAAATAGATCCTGGATCTGACATGTAAGGGAGGAGCAGAGCACCCAAAATTAGCGGGAGATCAGTCCCTGACAGTGCTGGTCCCACCCCCAGAGGACGAGGGTTTCAAGGTGAGCACATGATACTCTCCCTCCATCTCGCAGGCAGGCGGAATGGCAGCTTGTCTGTCTCCTCTCCTGGGCCACCTGCTGGCAGCAAATAGCCCCACTCGTCCTGTGCTAACGCAGGGGGGTGGCAGAGGGATGGGGAAAGATGCACCACCCCTAGCCCTTGCAATAGCCGTGCAGCCAGCACACCCAGGAGCGATTCCCATTTACGCAGCAGCTTTGGAAAACTCCCAGGAGACACTAGCTCAGCGTTTCTCCTGCTCTCAAGAGATGTACGAATGTTTCCAGGCACTTTCATCCTGCCTCTAAGTGAATCATTTCTGTGCCTGAGAAAGCACCACGTGGCTCCGTTTCTGCATGACGAATGTGACATGCATCGGGAAGGGGCCTGAGATGCATCTGCAGGAAGAGACATGAGTGAGTGATTTGCTAGCGGAGTGCAAGGTGGGGTCTACACACTAGGTACGTTAAACCAGCGTGGTTTGTGTGGTCCGACACCCATGTGCGGGGGATTGTACCCTTTTGGCCCCAGCCTTCTCCATCGGCTGCTTTGGATTCACTTGTTTTATCTCAATCATATTTTACTCTAAAGACATAAAAGCACAAAGTGGGGGGCAAAGGGTGTGTGGCTGGAGTGGGAGTTTATCGTAGCAGCTGGCACCATTCACCAGAGGAGACGGGATCAGGGAAGGGAGGAGGTATCCCTGGCTCATCCAAGTGCTAAAGACAGTGAAAAGGGGGATTCTGGTTGCACCTGTTGGAACTTCAGGGAATCTCTACCCATCCGGAGCAAAACCCTGAGAAACGCTGGCGAACAAAACCCCGAATGCAGCGAGCACCAAGAGGGACCCTCGCAGACCCTGCCTGGGGCTCTCATGAAAGATGACGCTCCTTTGCACCAGGAACCAGGCAGAGCATGGCCGTTAGAGCTTCACTATGCACATTCTGTGACTGATGGGCAGGGAGCTGAAGATGCTGGGCCCCCAGAGACCCTTCCATGGTTCCAGTAGGTGTATTTAATTATGGTTCCCCTTCCATTTGTGGTCAAGGCCTTTCCCGTACCTCTGAGATGTTACTAATTTATCTGTGCCTAAAGAGAGTTCTCTGCTGGATCTTGATAATACTGAGATTTTCAGGTGACGGGGAAGGGACCCGAGAGGGAGAATCGGTCTGTCCCTCGGTGGGCCCAATACAGCAGGGAAGCCATCCCGGGTAGTTTGGCATATCAGGGTGAGAGAGATTTCTTTCTGGGGTGGAAACTGTGGACAGAGATGGAGGAAAACCTCACTCCATCTCCTAAGCCCTGTTACACACACCAGCACACTTATGTTATAGTCCAGTCGCTAAAGGGTTAACTAATGAGATGCACATATTGGCATCAGGGAGCCAGCCTGAGTCAGTTTTCGGCGGGGAAATGGGGTTGGAGGAATGAATGTTACACCCATACCGGCCACTTCACCGTGAGATCACTGGGCATTTTACACCCACCTCACCCCGGGCACGCCAGGAACTCACAACAACGGCAAAAACTCCAGCTGTTCCCTATAATACACCTCAGACCCAAACCAGCCGCATCCTCTGTGTTACTCTGAGCAAAGCAGACGAAGGAGGAAGTGCATTGCAGGTAGTTTATTGAAACCAATGATTGGAGCGATGCTGAGCCCTC